>NC_134183.1:33916919-34107924 GCF_964188355.1 Buteo buteo
TAAATTTATCCAGCTGCATAAACAGAGAATAGGGAATATGAAAATAGGGTCTGTATTCAGATAACAGAAGTAGTGAGCCAGTATTTATGGAATATATTTAGTTTATAGAATAAAAGATACCATTATTAGTGCTTTTTCTTTTTAATTACAGAAAATAGCAACATACTACACCAGTGCTGCAAGGCAATCTGCCAAGAGAACTAACTAAATGTATGAAAATACTCTTACTGAAATAACTTATGCTGAATTAAATGTTTTGCCGCTTTATTTGATTTGGCTTACTGATCATTTAACTGTCACCAAATTCTGAACTTAAGAAGTGGCAATGTTTAATGACAATAAGACACTGTAGATCATGTGTTAATGCTGATTAATGCACTTCCCAAGCATGCTGGAAGCATTTGGCTTGCCTTGTACCTTACACTGTGCACCCAAGGCATGCATTCATCAGCACTACTGCTCAGTCTGTCATGTCTTATTGCTGAAGTAGCGCACCATTCTCACTATGTTTGCTTTGAGCCTGCCTCAGTCAATTTACATTACACTGCCCACCCAAACCCACGTTTTTGAGGTTCACCCAGCTCTTGATGATCAGGGGCCTGTATGTTTAATAACATTTTGCTCTGCCAGTCTAATTAACTCCGGCACTGTATCTGCAGTCAGATAAAATGCTCATTTCACACCACATTAATTTTTATCAGCTGAACATTAAGCAACACAAAGCTATCTATGCTTGGTTTAATTTACATACTGACAGAGCTACAAAGCATTACTGCGATGGCTGCAAAGCAAATAAGTAGAACTGGCATCAAACATGGCTCCTTCAAAATGAAATATTGATTTGCAAGACTGGCATCCCAAAGTGAAAAAGAGGAAAAGAAAAAGAGAATGAGAAATTACTTTCCCCTGTGAGCACTAGAAAAAAATTACACATTTTGTAACCAGTATTTCCTTAAATGTTATAGCTTGAGAGTGGCATTAAAATTAAAACTTATTCTTTGATTGGCCAAGAAAAGTTAGAGGCGATAGTAACGTTTCTCATGACGTAGAAAGAAAAGGAAAGGGGCGGGGGGGGGACATGATGACTGTGTTAGTACAGACACCTTAAAAGATTTTTCTGCTCCCTTCACTGGGCTAAATTTAGCTGAGCAGTCCTCTTTTTGTGGACCTCAGCCGTAAGTCAAATTTGAAGGTAAGATATATGAAAGACCCTGGAATTCTAGTATATGAATAAAAAAACAGAAGAAAAATTCTAGGAGCCTGGGATTTTATTCAGAGTCTAGCAGTGACCCTTCAGTGCTATTTAAAAGCATCTGTGACCCCACAGTACCCAGAATAGTAAGTGTTCATCTGAGTTAATCTGAACACATAAAAGCTGGCCATGTAGATCAATCATTCCCAGCTTTTCCAGAACGTTGCACCACAGTAGTCAGGCAAAGACCTTAGCTCCAAAAATAAAAATATCCTGCCTTCCGCTCAACTGGCCAAAGTCAAATCTTCACTAAAGCTAATTACGAATTGCACACCATTTAAGTGCTGCAGTATACATCTTCCTTTGGGCTCTATCTAGTCTTTGGTTTGAAGTTAAAATAAAAAATTAGGCAATCCAACTGGGCTGCATTGCAAAAATCTCACAGATGTTTAGCAAATGAGAAAAAATGAATATATGAGTGCTTTTTCACTTCTGCCTGTAGGTTAATGTAATCTTTTAAATCTTGGAGCTAGTGCCATTGAGTGTATGAGTGATCTTTCAATGCTTTTTTCCCCAGTTCCTCAGCCATTCTAAACACTAAGCAGTGACTCTACTGTGCTAAGAAGGTTTCTGCTCACAAAAGTGCATGAGCTCATCAGCACGAGCAGCTCCCATGTAAGCAGGCAAGGAAGAAAACTTATAGGTCCTAGAGGAGGACTGAATAGCTAATGTTAAGTGTTCCTTTCCTGAAGGAAAAATCCTGAAAAAGATTTTGTAAAACTTCAAGAGCTTTCTTGAGTGATTTGCTAAAAAGCTAAGATTTAGGCCCCATTCAGCTGCATGGTTTTCTGGCTGCTCTGTCCTGAAAAACTGCTGTTGGCATTGATACAGTTAAAAGTCTCTATGACATTTGAAATTTTCCCTGTTCCCATCTCAACAGCCTCCTGTGCTCCCCTGCCCCTACCTCCAAGTGGGTGGAAGAGTAAATCTACAGTGGACTGGGCAATCATGGCATTATTCCCTGAGGAAATTGGTTACTGCTGTGAAATCTTTCTTTGCTGTCGAAGTCACCTTTATGAGGAGCTCTTTTCTCTTCAAAGAGCAAATACAGTTAATAACCTCCTACCTAGAAGCACTAATATTCAGCTTGACTTGTAAGTGAAAAATCATTTCAAAACAAGACATGGTATTATAGCTATTTCTCTTGACTGCAGTGCAGTTTATTATTGAATTCCAGCTATTTTGGGAAACAAGTCAACTTAAAATGTCATATTAATTATTTACAAAATACTGACATAAATGAAATGAAGATTTGACTGAAATAACAGTTCAGTGCCTAACTCTGCCTTCTTAATGAACATAACAGGGAACTGCTGAATAATTTTCTGCTTACTCTACCACAATCTTTCCTTCTTGTCCTTTCCCTGCAAAAAAGACCATCAAAAAAAACCTCAGGCTCAGGCATCTCTGAATCTTGAATGGGTCAAAAATCATAAATCTCGATTCTATCTTCAGACAATGCTGGGGAACTGTTTGGTTTATCTTTATAGAACATTCCTTCAACATATGTTACAGTTAGCATCTCAGGGCACACTCACTTTATTTTCAGCTGTGCTTTGAAATATGAGAAGCAAAATAGCCCCAGAATGCCATTCTAACTAAAATCAGTCATTGTTTCAGAGTAACTACAATACAAAGAGTATTGACCCTTTCTGACTTCCTTGTCAGATTAGTAGCAGGCAGTTTTCTAAAACATTAAGTCAGTCGGAGCCCAAAGGATAACGTGACTTCTAATTCAAGGTAACTGGAATAAAGAAAAGAAAAGAGAAGACAGGCTGATTAATTAGATCTGTTCAGTGAACTAATTTGCATCCCTATTCTCACTGGTTTTCTAAAAAGAGAATCAATGTGTGTTTGTGCCTCACATCTTCTGGTTCTTCCCCACATTAAAAACGACAGGTTTTGCAGGTGAAAAAAACAATTTTCCTATAAAAAGGTACTATTTCCTATTGGGACACAAATGGTTTTTACTGAAGTAAAATTTCCTTCATCACTAGGGCATTTGGGATAAGAAGCATGGAAATTTGTTCTTGGAGTTCTTCCAAGAACTTGCAGGACTTCCAGCACTCAAATTACAGAAAATTTGAGAGGTTAATCTAAATTATTTCATGCATCCTGCCACCACGTCATCTGTCATGTCACCACTTCTGCCCAGCAGACAGAACAGTATAACCCTTCCTTGCAACTTAAGCCTCACCTTGTGCCTAAGATGGGTACCTGGTGGTACAGAAATGATGCATTCCTGCACCATCCCATCAACCCCTCCTCTCCTTTCAAGCCACAAAAGGGATATCCATAATGACTCTCCCTAGAGAACAGCAGGGCAAGTAAGGGGATACATCAAGGAATCCTTGCCTTGTTTCTATCTTTCTAGCACACAAAGATGCAGAAAACAGTGAGTCATCACACCGAATTTTCCATTCAAGACTGCTGACTGAAGTGATAGGTCTCACAGCTGCACAGTAACACCATGTACTATGTTGGAGGAGATCCCTCTCAATCCATTCACGTTTCTGTTTTAAATCACTTTTTTACGGCAGTGAAATTTTACTAGTAATCCCAGCTGCTTTACTGAAGTATTTTGGAGGTCCAAAGATCCTCATAAATTTCTCTTAGCATCTAAGGATGCACTGACTCATTTGAACTGAAGTGGCTCTGATACTTTGAAATAAATCTCGCTTTATGGCTTGGAAAGATCTAGGCAAATATTAGCCTGTTAATTCCCCTTTGACTTCCTGCCTCCGAGAGTGATATGAGGCCTTGCCAGGGCTATCAAACTGAACTTTAACTCTGCTTCAAATCAGCCTGAAATGCAGAGATGGGAAAAGTTGTATTATGGCCCACATTGCACTGTCTCCGCAACAGCAAACTAATCAAACCTCTTTCCATATGTATTTTTTGGTTTCACTAGCCAAAAAGCTGTTTTTCAAAATAGATGTGCCACGAACTCTTGGCTTGCACCCTAGGCACATTTTCTAAAGCATCCCCTCATTTTGTATAACGTTGTTGGTTTTGTATAACACAATTTTCAGCCTTTCCCAGAATGGGGGAACCTAACTTACCTATCCATAAATATTTCATCTTAAAATGAACAGATTCACCACCCCTTTCCACCCAACTTTTATTCCCTGGACTCTGCTTTTGCCAGCATTTTGTGTAGACCATGTCTTTTGATAACTCAAATAAGTAGTTTATTGCTATGCAGGCTTCAGGAATGAAACGTCACTGGCTGAGAGGGAGCAAGTATTGGTCTTGACAGTTTGGATGCTGCTTCCTTTCTCAAAGATGACTTTTTTGACAGCACCAGAAAGCTTTGTCTGTTTTCAAACTCTAAGATATGACAGGGACTCAGAATGCAGGATAAGACAGACCATGCCAGGTCAGTGTTTTTGTCTACACAAGCTTACGGTCTCTTTGAATTTATAAACTAGCAGAGGAAAAGATGCTGTGGAAAAGGAGGGGGAAGAGTATCTCAAATTCTTGCAATAGGTATGCTTTCCACAGCCAAACCCTGATGTATTCAAGAGGAACCACATAGCCTTTGTTAAGCTATACATCCCACACTTAATTGAGAAATGATTCTTAATAAGTCCTGGAGAGCTACAGGTCTCTCTATCTCTCAAATGGGAAACAATCATATCTCACGGCAACTCATTACGTATTCTTTTTGTACCATGAGTTGTTTTAAAACCGTGAAATTAGTTCTGGCAGAGTGTACAGAGAAACACCCATGAGATGAGACTGAACGAGTTATGTAAGGTTTCCACACATTCCTCATGAATGTTAACTCTTCAGGGCTGGAAGTCAGCCTTTTTAGATGAAGAAATATTCATGTAGTATATAAAGGAAACATGGCTTTTTTTCTTCTCTCTCTGACATTCTGTGTATACAACACCTCCATATTCATGTTTGGCAAAGAAACTTCCTTTCTCTATTGTTTTGTTTGATGCTTAGATAGTTGTAATGAAATATGACTGTTATAAATTAAAGAAGTTTACAGCATCTATAAGTTAGTTGAGCTGCAGCTGCCTGTGCTGACAAGTAAACTGACCCTTCTGTGCAGTATACTGAAAATTTTGCAAAACGTATCAGATCCATTAATGTATGTAATTTCATATGAGAACACAACTGCCAGAAAACAAAATCAATGTGATGATCTGCCTGATGGGTTGGACTCTCTAGCCTGGATACCTTGGACTCTCCAGCAAGGATCACAAGTCTTTCCAAAGACTATAGCCACTGTAATTACCAGTGAGCTTTTAGCCTCTCTAGGAAGAGTGTTAGCCTTTGAGTATTAGCACACACACTTTTTTGTGGATGCTAGGGCTAGTGAATTGAAGGCCTTTAAAGCTGGAATTCTTCTGTTGTCCTGCTCAGCCTAGAGAGGTACCATGACAACTGGGGTCAGGTTAATGGTATAGCGCAAGAAATGCACATTTGGAGCTGGGAAGAGATTCCTTGTGCTCTCCTGCAAGTAGGATAGAGGGTCAGGAAACTAAGCTAAAACTTTTGTTCAGCTTTGTGAGCTATGAATGGGGTCAGGACAGAGCTGCAGCTCAAGGTACATTTAAGATGGGATCTTCTGTCAATCTCCCTTTACAGTGAGGCTCCTGCCCATTCCTGACTGTCTGTGATACACACAGTGTTCAAAGAGACAGAGGGAAGAATTCATGAGACTGAATGTCAGGACACAGTAGGGTCTGTATAAAAGCACATATTGCAAACTCAACCTTCATGAATTGCAGGTACACTCATAATTGCTCAGGGTATGAAAAAAAAAAATCACATGAAACTTCCAGTGAAAGCTTTAATTCATTAAATTCACACTGAAAAGATTTTGTGTGTAAACCTCACTGCTTGCTAGGCCTTTAGGAGTGCAATCTAATGAATGAACTGCCTTCGCAGAGTTGCTGGAAAACAGGCTAGTTCTTTAGAAATGCATCTCCTTTTAGTTTCTGCATTTTAACAAGAAATTCAAATTTCTTTGACAAAAACATAGTGCAATAAATGACAAAAAACCCCCACCAATCCAGAACAGAGGCAATATATTAGCTAAATTCAGTAGCTTAGATATAAATAGAAGGAATAAATTTTCATTATATAGCAGAAGGTGACCACTGCTTTTGAAAAAAACCTTCCACATGTTACATACATCTCAACTTCTGAAATTTCTTAAGTTCTGAGGATAGAAATCGTCTCATTTAAGGCCATGTGAAGTTAATGAAAGAAAAACGGAAGATTGGCTTTTTAATTTCTAACAATCTTCTGTTGACATACTCCACTACATACATAATGAACAACAAAAGTCAGAGGCTTCCTGTTAAGTTCTGAATGTTACACAAATTGCAAGAAGAAAAAAAAGTATCATTGGCTTGTTCTAAAAACTGAATTAGGCCATTAAAAGGGGAAATTATTTTAGCTGCTTAAATATTTCTCAAAGCAAATGGGACCCTGGTTCAGCAAAACTGTAGTACTGTTTCCAAACGTCTTATTTTCCTCTCTTTAAACGTTCTGGAAAATTGCTCTGAATACGATGCCAAAATGTAAAACTGCAAAACACAAAGGATATTAGGACTCTCTGAATTACAGATGTCTCTAAAGACTAATGGCATAAAGATGTGAAACAGACTGACCTTAAGTGTCCTTATTCTCAACCTGTTTAAAAGTCTTGTGTTTGTTTCTTATAGTTTACTGTTACACTTGGGCTGACTGGAAATGATGATAATAATTCATGGAAATCTTAAAAAATAATCTAAAATTGCTCCTTCATACAACTGAGCCCACTGTACGTGTCAGAAATAGGTAAGATTTCCGAAATCCTTGCCAACTTTTCTCTACAAGGTGCAGCATTTGAGAGGACAAGTGACCAATAGGCACATACAAATCAATACCCCCCATGGAACATGAGAGCTTGTTGCAACATCAGCATCTTCCCCCAGCCATTAAAATTTAAAGAACCATTCACTAGCAGCTGATAAAAAAAGTAACACACACACACACACACACCCTACTACAACAAACACTTCTGGTGATAAAAAAAGAAAGAGACAGAAAATCTTTCAGGATGTCCTTCCTTGTTTACTACTGCAGACACTTGCCATATGAGAGGGCATAAGGAGTGAAGACAGACGAAGACTTCCAGTGGTGTAATTCAGCTTTAAAGTTACAAAAGAACAGAACAGGCTATAGCTGTCGGAGCTATTGCGTGCTACCTTTATGAAGGTACCATTGCCTCTTGCCCTGAACAATGTTGGTTTTATTTTGTTTAATGGAAGGGTTATCACTGAGGCTAGTAGAAAACCAAGGCAATTGGCTGCCATTGTTTTAATAGCAGTGAAGTAAAAAATTTGTCTTTACAATTACATCATTTAATCATTCTCTCTTTCTTTATCCATTCCAGAGGAGACCAATACAAGTTACTTATGAATGCAGTAAGTGAGTGTGCATTGCTGGAAATTTATCACTTTTTTGCTCCAACAGATACCTAATGTTTTAAAGGTATCCTTGACTTGATGCTTCAAGATACCTTTCTGCATGCCAACAAAACTATGCAAGGACAGAAATTAAACCTCTGCCCCCTGAACTTCTAGGAGTGGAAAGGAAGCTATATACCATTATAGCCTGACTCACTGAAGATTTTTTTGTGTGATTTGATACTTCTTTCCAACTGACAGTAAACTGAGACTGCAGCTCTGAATGTACAGTATATGCATGACTGAATGCATGGCATAGACAGTCCTACCTCAAACTGAAAAAGGACAACATAGGATATGACCCTCTTAAAAGCTGGTCTGAGTCATTAGGAATGTGTTCTGCAGCTCTGGAACACCCCTGGCTCCATTTGTTCTTAGTAATGAGTAGCCACAGGATGCCTTGCACTTGCCTCACTGCTGCTTTCATGTTGGTAAAACTGACATGAGACTAAAGAGTCAAATCTTCCAACACTTTAGGAAAACATGAGGTTTAAACTAATCTCTAATAGCAAAAAGTAGTAAAGCTGACCAGAAATCCCCTTCTCCCCCCACCATTTGAGCTTCTTCTCTGTGAGTTTTTGTCTGTGTATGTATTTTGGAGACAAGTGGGAGCAGGAGGAGACTACTTGCAGTCAAGTAAATGGTTTTGGCAGAAAATAGTTTTTGCCTGGCTGTGAAAACCAAGACATGGCTCAAATTGTCATTCCATCCAAATTATGATTACTTCAACATAATCTACAGCCTAACATGCAAGTGAGGCTGTCCAGTTTACTGGATTCAGACACACTGATTTATCCTATTATAGTTAAACTCTACCTCCAACAGCCAAGGGAACACCTGCCACCACATGAATTACTTCTTTGCTCAGTTACATTGACAACAACTCAAAGATACCTCACTCCCAAAGTAAGCAACAGGATCTTCAATTGTAAATGACCAGCCATCTGTTATCCCAAGCCAACACCCAGTATTACAGCTTATAATGCAGGCCCTCCCTTGTCAAAATAAAAAACAAACTACCCCCTGACCCTCCCCCAAAAAATCCCAACAAACCAAACCAAACCAAAACCCCAAACCAAAAAACTGTGTGATACTAAAGTAGAAGAGTAAGTGACTTAGAAAGTAGAAGACAAAATATTTCTATATTCCATATGATTTCCATCTTTTTATGGTAGAAGGCCAAAATAAATCATAGTACCTTCTAACACTGAGAGTGGAAAGCAGCATAATTCATTTACCTTCACTTGCACAAGTATTTCAACTATGAGCTTTATGGCTCATTTCTAAAGAGCCTGGGGTACAGCCAATGCATCTTTAATATGCATTTTGTTTGGTGAAATACTGCTTGGAATAATTCCCTTTTTCTTAGAAAAGTCAAAGCTGTCAGAAATCTAAATTTTCTGCTCTTTCTTTCTCTATTTTTAAGGCACTTAAGAAAAGGAAACACCCATCATCAAGTTGAAAATAGTGCCTAACTCATTATATGTTTTTATAACTTCATCTTCCCTAACCAAAATAATGCAAGTGACCAGAAGCAAACACACAAGATATTCCATGTCAAGAAGATATTTTCAAGTGGCAATTTCAAGTAATGAAATATTAAGAAATGTGAAAAATAGTCCAAACCCCATCCAGTTTTACAAACAATTTAGTTACATTTTTACAGTGATGGCAAAAGGTCAATCATGGTACCAATTCTGTAGACCTTGGTACCCAGAGTTTTCAAAGAAATGATGGCTAGAATTTCTGAATAGGGCAAAATCATTCTTCTATGCTTAGCTCTGAAGCTACGTCTTAACAAAGAGCTGAAGAGTTTTGACTGGAATTAAAAAAATTAAGGCAAGGAAAAAATGGAAAAACTCCTCCCCATTTGTACTGATTTCGGTAAAGTCAAAAGTAACCAAGATCACTGCTTCTCTAATGGAAAATGACAACTGACAAATTAGTGATAAAGCTTTATCTGCAATACATCAACCTGAGCTACAAACCAAGCAATGCTCTTACTGCCCAGTAGCTTCAGAAAAGTGATACTACCATGGCGAGTGAAAATATTGGAAATTCACCATTATTCTATGCAGCCCTATTTCTTGAAAAACCAAATAAGCCAATTTTTAAAGTTTAAGGTTTAAGAAAAATGTATCACTAAAATTTAGTAAAATCAATTTCTTCTGTATTTCTGTATAAAACCCTCAACTTATTAAACCTAGTGGCCAAGAATTTTCATTATCTTTTGATATAACGAGGAAGCATGAATTCAGCTAATTTTACCTCACAAATTTAATATTTAATTTTCTACTATTGCATTTAACCAGCACTATGAGAGCTGTCTTGTATTTATCATAGTGTCTCAATGCTGCATTTCAAAAAATGCAAATGTATGAAATAAAATACAATAAAGAAAAAAAATGCACCTAAGTCAATATTGATTAAACCTGCGTTGCTAATACTAAAAAGGGCACATTTCAATATTATTTTTGAAAGCAGATATAGTATTTAAATGAAAAATCATTTGTTAATATGCCCCCTTTAATAGCTGTATGAAGCATTCACTGGAATTACTTAGGCAATATGTAATAACTACAGTACCAGTTGCATGCCTGTGTTAAACCCAATATGCAAACAGTCTGAAAGTAAGAAAACTGATTAGATATTAGTTACGTAATAGTTATACAGTCTTCCCCCTTTTTACATCTGTTCCTCCTGCATTCTACTTATGGTTCCATAGGTTAACCTGAAGAGGAGTTGTCTGTTAAGTATTTCTAGATAGCATACAGAAATGCAAGCAGGGTGAGAGCTGTTAAACTTCCCATATCCTCCTAGATTGTGGTTAGGGCACTGATCTGACTTCCATTGCTAGAGTCACAAGTCTCTTATGATCATTCCTTATTGTCATTGCTGTGATGGAGACCCTAACATTATGAATAAAAGTATCCAGAAGAAAGGCTGCTGCAGTTGAGACAGTATAGTTTTGAGTACGGTCTGTCCTTTTTCTCTTTGGGCTTGTGTCTGTACTAAATATTTTCATGTACACACTCTCCTAATCCTTATTCAAGACACTCGTGACACCTATTAAAGGGCAGTGAACACTGCAGTTTTCACAACAGTTAAATTCTGCTGTGTAGATCATTATCTTGTACCTAAATACATTAGTGATTTCACATTTTATTTTTCTACCTCTAGAATTTCCCCTCACTTTGGGACATAAGACATTTTCTTTCTTTTCCCCCACTTTTTAAAGATTCTCCAGCATATAGTTGTATGTTGTATGGTTGCATAGTTGTCATACAGTTTTGTATCTCTGTGAAACATGTCCCTAAATTATGCTTTTACTTACAGTCCTTAAAAGAAATAGTTTCCCAGCTGTGACAATATCAGAGGTTTAGTTAACTAATAAATATTTCAGGAATTTACTTTGGATATCGATGATCTTTTCATTTAACTGGAATATAGAGTATAGAAGGAGAGCATTCCTCCTTATGATAAAACATATTCTGGACATGTTTCCCCTAGAGACTTAGACACAGCACACAAAAATCTTACTCTTCAGTTACAAAGTTATTTATAAGGAATGTATTCTGACAGGAAGAAGTTCCTGAGACTTGGTTGGAAAAATACTTTTCTTTTCTTTATAGGAAGTCGGAAGAAGCCTGGCAGCAATCTAATCAAAACATGCAAATGAGGTCAACTTTCTTGAAAGGGTTGTAGGATTTCTCCAGAGAAATTTACAGAATGTCCTGGCACAGAGGTATTTTCTTAAGTCACTGACTTTGTCTTCTGTGATTCTATACCATTCTATAAGGCCTCCTTGTCAGTTTGTACTCTCTGCTCAGTACAGATGCCCCAGCTGGGGAGATACTTAATTTTTAATTTAATTCTGAACACCCCAAAGGATGCTGAGCTTCAGGAAGCAATGGAATTATAGAATCTTACATTTAGTCTTCCAAAGTAATAATAATCTGATAAATAATAATTTATTCAACACTGAAACTTAAGTGACTTGACTTTGTTTAACATCAAATTTAAAGCTATGGTCAAAGCAACTGTTTTCTTCCACTGCTGATTACACTCTTTACTGCAGTTCATATAGAAACTGACTTTGCATGCAGACTGAGATAAGAACAAAATAAAGTCTCCTTGTTTTCTTGACTCTATTCCTTCTCTTAGTTGTCTGTACCATCCCTTTCCATGGCATTTGGTGAGAGTCTGATGAACTGAAGAAGCCATTAAGATCAAGTGTGTGCAATGAGCATTAAGCCATTTTTATAGAAGCCAGATTAACTTGGCTAAGAACTAGAATGAGCATTCGGGAAACCCCGCCTAACAACCAAAGGAGGGGGTTCTGTTAATAGAAGCAACCACTACCGGCATCCTGCCTTTGCAATAGTTTATACCAGTGATATGCTAATGTGGAAAATGAAAAATGTCAGGTTCTCTTCAGCACTGTAAAAGCACACACTTCCATGGATTATACAGAGAAGCTTGCACGTAGTATGAAATCACCATATTTTGGTTTCCCACAGTTTGACAAAATGCATTAACATATTACAGTCTTCCTGCAGCTTGCGCTTACGGTGAGCTATCTGATGAACTTCTAATTTTCTCATATTATATACAGCTTCCTGCTTATCGTGTCTCTACTGACATTGCAATGAGGACCTCTGGCACCCAGCAATTTGTGCGAAACCACACATAAGCATCTCTCCACAAATAGACCATATTGCACTTAACAGTACCACAGAGCTTGGTCTCTGATTAAGGAAAACACTAAACGGACTTCAGCATAAGCAGAACAACAATACTATCCAGCCTACTAACGTACAGGGGACAAGATTTTCAGAAAGGCATATAAGAAAAGTACTGCAATTTCTATGAAATGGTGACTGATTAAACACACAAACTGAAACATGGCCATTTGGAAAAGAGACTGAATGCCCAAGGCAGAGGATTCAAGACTGGCAGATAAAAGGCCCTAGTCCAGTGATTAATTATTTACAAAAAGTGGAAGAGCTGCACTGAGGCAGCCTGAGAGGGCTCTAATGCAGGACAGTCAGTAGCCTGTTGGTGCAGGGTTCCCCAGACTGCTAATACACACAGTTCTAATCCCTAATCTCATTGAAGCAGGGCTGGGCCTTGAACCTGAATGGCTTTGGCAACCAGATAACGAACTCATATAAAGAAATCCATTCCGCATCCAGATGAAATGCAAAATTTTGTATGTTACTCGCAGATTAACAGGGTCAGAACTATCCATTCAGACTAAAAGGGCTGAAGAGCTTCAGAGAGGGACAAACTCATTATTTTTCTGTACTTAAAGACGTGACAGTCAGATGTCAAGACACTGTCCAAATCTGGTGTTACGTCTAGAAAGAGAAGGCTCTTCCCGCAAACTTTGGTGCATGTTTCTTCACGCATACCTTTGCACACAACACTTGCATGTCAAAAAGTAACTAGTCTATGTCTCCCACCAAAGCAAGATCAAAGCAAAGCTCATCTAACTGTACATACTAAAAAAGTTACTGGTTACTCTACTCCCATATTAATGTGCATAAAACGTTGAATTTAAAACTTAGATACATATCACTACAATTCAGAAAAAAACCGAACTCTAAAATCATACCTGTAAAAAACATATGTCAGTAAATATGATCTAATGAAGACATTGTTACAATTATTTTTATTATTATATCAGATACTATCATAGCTGGATTATTGAAATACAAATAATCAGTGAGGAAATGTAATAGCACCAATCTTATTTGATTATTTTGTACAAAAATAACAAATAGGTGATTCTGATGCATTTTTAAGACTTTTGTTCACTAAATATAATTTAGCAAATGAATAGTTTTTTCCTGGAATTGCCTAAATACTATATTTATCCTTTTATTTTTCTTATTACTTTGTATTGCTTACTTACTCTTAAAGGTGTTCCTTTAATTCTTACAGGACATATAAACTCCTGTCTGCCCCTCAACTCACATGCAAATCTGAAGAGGCAGAATTTCTCTCCATAAACAAATGTGTAATGATCCTGATGCCTAAACCCTTACAAAGCAGATGCTTAACATGCCAAATTGTGCAACTCAGTGCCTGACAAGTAGAAATAACAGCAGAATACTGATCATGACATCAGGACTACCTGGAGATTTGTTTAATTCCTCTTCCTCCTTCCCCCCCCAAGCTCTCAAGAGGAAAGCTAGGAAAGGAATTCTCTCTAGGCTTCTATTAGGAAGCTAAGTAGTGCAAACTCCCAGCTATAATGGTGCAAATTCGAACCCAGATTAGTGAGGGCTCTGGCTTGTTGGCTCTAACAGTTCTGACCTGGACATGATCAGCACACAGGTTTTCTAAACCCTGAATCAGCTGCATGTTCAAAACAGGGGGTTTTTGTTGCATTATGTTGAAAGGAAAAAAAAATCAGCTTCTATTTTTAACAACTCTTGATGCTAAACCTCATTTGACATCAATGCCAAGGGGAGAGTTAACACAGAGTAGGATTTTTCTCTTACTCCCTTACTCCTGCTCCCCATTGAGAAGGGTGTAATTTATTGAAAACTGGCTGATACTTTCCTGGCTCGGAGATGATAACTTTTAAAAAAACCATTATCATCTTTTCGTTAAATTATACTGCAATCATAGGCATTACTCTTCACTTGAATGTAAGTCATTTAACCCTTACGATGCTTTTGATCCACTGATCAAACAGCATTTGTTACAGATGAATTCATTACAACCGGCAATTCTCTCAGGTTTTACTACATCATCATCCTTGCTTTATAGGAAAAGGGATTAAGTGACTCCCCAATACCAGACAAAGTGCCAGTGACTTAGCAAGTACCAACACCCTGGTATGAATTTGGAAGTACAGGCTCTCTCTATAACCATCATTCCATTCAAACAATGGGCCACAGTCTCTGTCCTTATAAAACCAGAATAAGTTAACGCATCTCCATGGAGTCAGATTCACATTATGTAAGTACAATCAGAATCAGACACAAAATATTTAATTAGATTTTGGATGTGGATTTTTCAGCCCACAGTGATTTAGTACAACTGAGTCATTCATCCATTATAATAATACTGACTTCTTATTACTAGTACAGATTAGAGGTAGTTGAGATGAAAGCTGGGGTGGGGGGGGTGGATGTTTGTTTGATTCCTATACAGTTCCGCTTTTTTCACTGGAGTTATGCCAGTGTGAATGCAAACACAACCAAGCTCAGGCTAGAAAACCCAAAGCCTAGGGGTTCATTACTACAAGATCAGGGCTACCTGTCCTCAACCATTTACACAAAACAATTATAAACAGCCCCACTGAATTCAAGGAACTAGTCATGCACTCAGCTTTAAGAGCTGAGGATGGAACGGCACTTATTGCTTAATTGACCTTAAAATCCATCTCACAATCCTCTATTTATAATATAAAACCACAAATGAGCTAAAAAAAACAACAACAAAGGTGTGCAGAGACTACAACTGCAATGGCCTTTCTGCATCTCCAGATGCCAGCTAATAGATCTCAGCTAGCTAAAGCTAATAGCCACAAAAGCAAAACACATTTGATCCTGAATATATTGAATTAGGAATTTCAATTGTGATAACAAATCAAGTTTGATTAATTATCCCACTAGAGGAATAACTTTTCTAGGTGTCAAACTGCATTAAGATTACAGAATACTTCTGAGAAGCCTAGTTAAAGAAACAGTAGTTAAAAAAAAAAAAGAGCCATGTAGGTCAAATTCAGGAATCTTTCATAGTCTGAAAAGTCTGGAACGTATCTTTCAGTTTATTGAAGAACTTTCAATTTATATTAATACCTTGAGCATGAAGCCCAGGCTTTCAAACACACAGAGCTGAATCCTGCAGTTACTATTTAACTAATAAGTTACTAAGTAGATTTAGAGCCAAAATACCTAAGAACAAGGGGGATGGAAAGAAAGTGCAAGTAGCTTCCCTCATGCTCAGTATGTGCTGGATAGTACACAGAAATAGCAGGGCTGGAAGCATATTGCCTAGGGCTGCATCTCAGAATTTTAGGGACTTCTCCACGGCTTAGTGAACATACATGTCAAAGAAATCCTTGTTTGCTTCTACAATCTACTTACCCCAGTGGAACCAGTCACAAATTTTCATCAGAAATTCTGAGTAAGCAACAAGACTTCTCCACAGATTTAGAAAAGCTGTCCAAGACACAGGCATAAAGCCAACTCTGAGGACAGAAAGTGAGCATATTTTATTCTTGCTAGATGGCAGAGTTGCCACTGCAACATGTTCTCCTTGTCAGCAGCCCACAGTTCTGGCAGGGTTAACCATGACAGACTCCCTCTTCAGAGTGGGCTACTGTACAGCATCAAGACAGACATTTTAGAAAGTACTCTACTGTACTGAATTAAAAGCAGGTTGTCTTTCCTCCCTTTCAGACACTTTCCTCAATGTGTGACATTGTTCCATTTTTAAATTGTTTTCAACTGATTAGTATTTGTATCCATAGTGCCAGGCAGTGAACAAATATAAAAGAAAACATGCAGTCCATCATCTAAGAAGAAACTGTAGAATGCAAGATCCCCTACTTCAGAAAATTATCCAATCTGTGTAGTAAGTATAATTAAAAAGAATTCTTAAAAGCAGGAGGAAGAGGTGTTGTTTTTAAGTTTACGTTTATCTTGTTACATTTTCTAAGTCCAAAGACAAATATCTTTATGGTATCGGGCAATCCAAACTCTCCCCCTCCCAAAAAACCCTGAACCTACCCAATCAGAACTTGCAACAGCACCAAAAATTCAAAGAAAACCAAAGAAGGATTAATACCCAAAAATAATAGGGGAGGAAAGAAGCTTACCAAATATGAAGTGATTCATTACTGATCTTAGTCTTTGCAGATAGCGAAGGAAAAAATTGCTAATTTGTGTGTCTCTATGGCACTGCAAATCTTGTTTCAAGCTTTGACGGAATTTACTCATTTCTCCACCCTACACAGGTATTTGAGTTTGCTTCCTAGTGCTGTACTACAGTACTAAAAGAAACCTAACAACCTACTGTTGGTGTTTTTGTGTTTGAAAAGCAGACTGAGATCACAAGCCAAAACTATGAGAGAGAGAGGGAAAGAAAAAAACCTTATCCACTCACATACATGTGATATGCATAATGAAAAATAGCCAGCAGCTTTTATGGCTTTGCTTCTGCCTTAAATGCAGAATAGACTTTAAGAGCTGCTGGCAGTTTAAAGAACACCAGGAACCAGGTGAAAGCATTTATGTTTCCTCTCTGGCAGGGAGACACAGAGGTAAAACTCATCAATTCCCATACTAAATTTAGATATTTGCTGCCAAGATATGAGGCAGAAGGTTGGCATTGTTAGTTTCAGTTGGGAAAAACAGATATGGTTTATGACTGCTAATGAAATTTTTATGCTATCTTAGCATATAGTAAGTTTCATATTCTTACCTTGTTACATAAAAATACCTGAAAATGTAAATCTAAAGCTTCAAAACCCCCAAACACATTAGAAATCCTAATTTTTTAAATACATGGGTGTTTAAGTTCTAGTCTTTCCTGTTGCCCTTAAAAAGTTTTCGAAGCTGATACAAGAGAGTCATCAAAAACTTTCCACGGGACCAAAGGCTAATAGAAGTGGATACTTGAGACTATACTCCACACAATGTGACCTTTGAGCATTTGAGTTCTACCTTAACTCAGATCCTTTGCTTGTCATTCTCACAATTACAAATATTTTTAGCCAGACCAGTGTGAGCCCTGAATTTATGGTCTAGATCCTTTAATTCATCCTTAGTCAACAGATCCCAATCACAGCCTTTGTAATACTGCCATCTTTGAAAAGAAACGTTAACTTTCATTTTTCACTGTGACAAACAAAGTGAAAAACCTGTTCTGGTAAAATAAGAACTGACAAAAAGACTTCATTCAGCTCTACAAATAAATATAAAAAACAAATAAAGACTTTCAAAATTAAAATAGGATGGCCCACTCTTATTCATTTTCAGGTATCTGCCTGTTTCCTGATTTGTTTGCTACCATCAAGAAATACTGGAAAAATAATAAGACAAATTACTTCCAGTGTAATTGTGCAATTATTTGCTGATCAGAACACTTGAGAATTGTTTAATCTTTTGGTTTTTACACAGCACAAGGAAAAACAGAAGCATAGAACCGAGTTCCTTGTAACTGTTTTTAACTGGAAACAGACAACTAAGCTGCCAAAATTCTGTTACCCCCGATTTGAGTCTAAAAGTGGAATTAAACAACATTAATGGCACAGACATTTCAGCTCATTAATATTTTTTCTTGTGTTGTGGGCTTACTGTGATTTGCTAGGATACAAATCTGTTCAAAAAACAGGATAAATGTCATAGCTTCTTTAACACTTTTTACTCATAAACAAAACTGAAGAGCCAAGTACTACGTATGTCTCAAAAAAGGATGGGAAACTTTCACTGACATTTGAATTACCATTATTACAAGAAGTCTAGGGTCAACTGATATTAATGCAAAAAAACCCCCAACAACAACAAAACCCTCTAACTTGAAACAAAACCCAAACCAAAACCCAAAAAACAAATGGACCACCCACAAGATTGGTTTTCCCCACATGTACATAAATCAGCTGTTATTCAATACACATTTTATGAACTGTAAAATAGGCTATAATTTAGGAAGTACAGATGGTATAGTTATTTTTCATGTATGAGTCAATGGGTAAAGTATATGAACATCAATACAATCGTCACAGAGATATCACCATCCAGTAAGTACTAGTCAGCATATGAATACAAGGACTTTTTCCTGCTACTTCCCTTCCCTCAGGCTGGGACAAAGTTACTCACTTTTCCAAGATGCCTCGCATATTTAATAGTGATTTCTGTAAAACAGGAGCTCCCTTTTTTGTATGTCTGCAGTGCTTACCACACTACAAGCTTGGTCTTGATACATAAATAAAATAAAGCAGAATACATTAGATGGAAGCAAAATTACAACTCAGAAGCAAACTGCTTTTGTGAAACTTTATAGGTTCTGAGGAAATTTTTAAGGCACAGTAAACAATCCCACTACCATTGACTTTCTTTACTGCTTGAGGAAGAATGCAGGTGAATTTCTGTAACACTGAATAGTTGGGTGGGGGGGGAAAGCAAAGGTGGAGTATGTTTGGAAAGCTGGAGGGCTTAAATCTTGCTTTTCTACTGACTGTGTGTGGGAGGAGGCAAATTGCTAATTGAGACTGTTTTGTTTTCTTCAAATGTTAAATCATTACCTCACAAAACCTTCTGGTGGTATTGTAAGGATTAACACAAGACCTAAGAGTATTCTGAAAATGAATGAACCAACTTTGCGCTTACCTTCAGCAACACAGCTTCAACGTCTTTTAGGCAGGGCTAGTCTGGCGGGAATATCAGAATACTTCTTCAAACTGTTAGCATAACAATTACACATAACTGTGAGGATTATTTGGATCGGGGGGGGGGGGGGGGGGGGGGGGAAACAGTAGCATTTCTGATTCCTACAAAAGCCTTCCAAACTTTCTGAACTTTTGCATGTTGTCACCATTTAATCTCCATTATATCTTAAGCAACTGTTGATTAGAGTATCAGCATCATCTCCGGTAAGTAAACTGCACCGAAAGCAAAGTGACGGGTTTAGATTTACACTTTTCTATACTTCCACTGAAATGCTAAAATACACATAAACAGGTGCAAAGTACTTCCAACTCTAGCTAGTCAGATTACTAAACCAAAGGATAGGCATTCCTTTGATAAAACTAAAGGAATATTTAAAACTGAGTTTCAAATGCTTATTGTGTAAGTTAGTTGTGAGGGATGTTAACTTCTAATTTCTCTACTGCTGGTTTTGTTTTTGTTTTTGTTTTTTCTTTTTTTGGCCTTTGAGGAAATTTCTAAGCGTGACAACAGATTTTGCAGCTACTGAATTTGAATACAGAAAAAAATGCTAAGCTCCTTTACCCGCTTTTTGAGTTTTGAGACCCTAAAACCACAAATCAAATGTCATAATGAAACTGGTAACAATATGGTCAGATAAACATTTTTTTGAGAAACATCTTTGTGAAAACTTAGTTGTTTCTACCAGATTTCTAGCACAATGATATTGGCATCAGATAGCTGACAATTAGTGGGGAAAAAAGAAGAGTTCCTTGCCCTGCACCCCAAGAGCGTCTTCCAACACAAATAAAACAACACTTAAGAGTTTAATGCTGTTCTGCAGGACTGTACAACTGATTGCAGGACTCTGCAACACTGATAAGATCAATGAGTTGCATCTGCATCATGTCATAATGTGGTAAAAGCAAGCACCCTGAAAAACTCCTTTTAAACTTAGCCACACTTACATTTTATTTATTTGACATGTTAAAATAAGATAGTTTAAATCTTGTTTCTGCTGCAGTTGAAATTTCCATGTAGCTACGATTGACAACTTTTAGAGAAAGCATGATTCTCTCTCATGAAGTATACAGTAGTATGCTGTACACACCATAAAGTTAATATTTTATTAAACTGTTTGTGGCTGAAAAGCTGACCAGATAGCATTTAAGTGTAATTGCAGGAACCAAGCAGGCTCAGAAAACAGCAGAACACCATTTTTACTATAGTCATGTATGGGCAGTGAGAACTCAGCTGAAACAAACCAGTACAAATTTTTGGTTAAATAGTTAAGTAACATTTTGTCAATATCAGAAGTATCATTTTAGATCAGTATTTGCTTTCAGACTGAAATGGCTTTAAATATCATAATTCTCAGCTTCAAGTAAAAGGCCAAATTTTTGGAAGCAAGGACTTTAATGGCACTGCAGAAAACCTAGATGGGCTCTTGCCTTTGTCAGTATCCCTGCCTGAGTTGGGCTCTTTCATGAATCAGTTTGCAAGGATAACAGAACAGATAAAGGGAGAAAAACATATTAATCAATTACGGTAGTTTTGAAAAAAATCATCCTTTCCAATAGTTCTCTTCCCACAACCACAAAAGAAAACTCCCATAGATAAAATTGTTATAGGGCTCTATCATAAAAACTGCCACCTGCAACTAACCTGAACTGTGCAGTATCAAACCAATATTGGAAGGGTCATTAGCACCCTGTGGATAGCAAGTACCAGTACAAGCAAATGTTCAGGGGTTATATAGTTCATGTACAACCCTCTGATTTCCTTTTAAGGATAGCAGGAAAAGACACACATATTTAAACTGAAAGAGGCTTCCAAGAGGGCTGAAGAAATCATAGCTATATGTGGTATAGATTAGTTTGGAAATGAGGAAAAGGATTTATGTTTTGATTTGACCACGGCGCTCTGTTGCTATGATGTAAAATTATCATAAGCTGTTCCATATAGATTTAGACCATGAGTAGTGGAAATACATTTAGTTACTTTCATGTTATTCAATTTAGGTTGAAAGAGCAGAAGAATGACTAATACTGTGAGATTTCTATTACACCTATTCCCGAATGAGTCCAGGCCTACTTGAGAAACTTTTGCCCGTACAGCACTGCTGGTTAGAGGTGTGATTTTTTCCTTTTTATTTTGCAACGGTACTATACCAGCAAAAACTGTAGCACAGAGGCAGTTACACCACCATGAGCATTTTCACTTCTGTAGCTTACTGTATTCAGGGAACTGACAGAAGCTACATCATCAAATGAACTTTCTGGTTGTGTAAATGGAGTTTATCCCAGATGGGTTTGATGGCAAAGCTGTGCCAGCAAACAATCAGCAACACAGATCAGTAATCTTTCTTTGCCATTGACATTTATAGTATGCCTGTACCAAAACTGTAAGGGATCTTCCAGTTTTACTACAGAACACAGTTCTAGCATTTTGCAACACTGTTTTGCAGAAGTAAATACAGACAAACAGAAGTCTGAAATTCAAAATGCTTTCATTTACCAGTTTTCAAGGCTTAATCTGATCTAGCTCCAGTAACATGGGGGCTTCTAGAATATGATATTGCTGACTTATTCAAATTGTCTACCAGTGGAAGAAATGAATTATGGTCTAGAAATGCCTACTTGTTTCTGCTGACTACAAAGAAGATCTATATAAGTAGTTCAAATGTAAATGTTTTCAGTGCTGGCATCAAAGGTCCATGAGATGAATCCCCACCACTGCCTGCTCCGTACTTTTACAGCTCTCACATCAGCCTTGTTTCTGTCATGACAGAGATTCACAGGTTACAATATAGATGCATTATAAGAGGTATTTCTTTCTCTTATCCTTCCTCAAGCCTTCAAAAAGCTAGTTGCAGAATCACAATCTGCTACATGAACACTAGAATCAGCTACTCAGATCATTCTGCCATTTGGCTGAAGAAATTGATAGACTGGAAGAAACACTGAACTGAAGAAAAAATGCAAAGTCAGCATTTGCCAGAATTTCTAAAGTTCTCATTTTTAGGAAAGTTTTCAGATTCTCTTGTGATGCAATAAACTTGTATGAACATCTAGGAAAAAGCTGTCATTAAAAATTAGCAGTCAGCAAGGTAAAAGAGAAGCAGGGACACAGGACAGCATGTGATGATCTAGTAGCACAAACATGGTTCTTAGCACATGAGATAGGATTTGACCTTTCTTTCAGCAGAAAGATGGAGATACTACATGTTTGTTTAGCTATGTTTCTATGAGAAATTCTCAAAAAATTAGATTTAATTTGAGAATATTAGTTATCTATTCTACTGTAAAAGACAGGACAACCTAAGTCTGGTGTCATATCTTACAGAGGTTTGCCTCAAATGCCTCAGAGGAAAATGAAATCCCTTCCTCCAGCCATACTAGACATGGTCATATTTGTGTCATATCAACTCTGGCTTTCTTACAGATCTGATCATTATTTATTCCATAAAGCATGAAAAAGCTTTTTTAAAATCAGCGACCTACTATTCATTATTTTTATTACTATACATTTTTATCTATAAGCCTGAAACTAATCACCAAAACAAAAATGGTCTAGATTTTATTTTTTTCTTCCTTGGGGCAGGGGAGGGTGGAGCAGGGAGTTGCAGCAAAGTAACAAGGCTTGATGAGCACTGGATAGTCTGTGGGTTTAAAAATTCAAAGTACAACAAAATCAAGAAAACAGCAGAGAAAGCTAAAACCTCAAAAAGGCAAAAGCAAATGATAATCTGAATAGACAACATATCTGATAATAAAATCACTCTGCCCTTCATTTGAGCTTACATCTGAGAAAAAGAGTAAGAGACACACAACAACTGGGGCTCATTTGCTATAGTAACTGCTGATGAACAAGCCAAGTATTTATTTCCATATATCTGTGACAAAGGCAGATATAAAGGTCTGCAACCATCTTGGCAGCAAGCTTATTTGTAACATCAATGCTCTCAGACACTTTCACATTACTAACACAGTAACTAAAGTTGGGAGTGAAAGTGATTCCTAAAATATACTCTTGCCATTTAAAAAAAAAAACTCAAACCCAAACCAACAAACATGGCAAAGAATAAAAAGCCCAAATCATATCACCCAGAATGAACAACTGCGACCCACTTCAGACCAAAAGGTCACTATACCACAACCTTGGCCATTAGCTTCAGCTCTAAAGGTCAGGTGCTTTCAGCCACGCTTAGAACTTACTGCAGCTCTGACACCTAAAGTAGTCTAGGCACATTCAATGTAAAATCAATAATCTTAAGATATGGCACGACTCCAACCTTTTCACTTAGTTTTCTTTGGTTTCCGTAAAGCAAAGTCATACAATATAAAATGAGACATTTCCACACTCTACAAAAGACCAAGTCTAATTGGATGAGTTACAACCAGCTACAACAATTTCCCTGTAAAATTTACACCAGGTGCTCAGTAATAATGAAAAAAAATAAAATTATAATCATGTGTAAAGTAACTAGCAGAAGAAAAGGCAACCTTGTAAGACATTCAAGGCCCCTAACCATTCATTTCCTTGACTGTTAGTGTTGAGCTGGCATCTTGATAGCAGTGTGCTACAATCTGCAGTTGCCTCTGCAGTATTTCAGTTTCGGGAGATGAATATGTGTTTTCAATGTGAATCAGACTCTGGTTCTTTATCCAAGGTAAGCTTCAAAGCTCCCCTCTTCTATGAAGCCCTGATGAGAATCAAGCACACTATGTACAGGATAAAGTTGTGTTACAAGTATAGAATGACAATTAATTTAAATGAACTCAAGACTGGAATTTAGTGATACTGTATGGTATCTGTAACTATACTACTATTCTTGCTTGTATGTGTCATCATAAATCTGAAGTCACAGATATTCACCAACCTGAATTAACTGGAGTCGAGCTTTTAACGATTTTGAGCTGATTTACAGGAATCATGCAAAGCTTGGAGTATGGCATGAATAAAACTATGACTGTCTTGAGGTACATTAGAGTTTTGGAGTTAAACTAAGTCCCAAATTAAGAAATAAACCCATGGAAAACTAAGTTCAGATGCAATTTCCACACTGCCTAGAGAACCAGAAACCAGTGGTTTTTGCTGAGTGCAGCTACCAGCCTCAGAAAGCAGACAGATTTTTAACTGTCACACACCCCCACATTTCATCTTTACATGCACGACATCCATATGCAATAGATGTACGTAATCTCAGTAGCAATCTTGACCTCACACATGGAAGCACCCACATACTTCTCACACCTACAAACACTTTCTCCCAAAAGTAATTCATGGAACATATAACAATACTATTAAATAAATGTTTAATCATTAAATGCATAATCCAATATTAGTGATGTGGGGAGCAGTAACTTTTGAAGTGAAACATCAGACTAACTAGAAGTACAGTCCGATGAACTCTTTTGAAAAACCAAATTAAAAATAAATTTTGACAAAGATGGACAAAATCAAATACTGAAGATAGATATACAGAATTCTGACAGCACTGTTTTGTTGTTTTTTCCATTGCATGTGGTAGCATGTTATTCAATAGTATGCTGGTGGATACTGCTGTTTTACATAGTAATTAGACACAGTAGAATTTTTGGTAAGTGCAGCAGTTCCTTACAGCTTTTAAGTGTGTGTTTATATTCCCTTCAGTAAAAGGCATGCATAAGGAAGTGTGGAACAACTGTTGCTTCAGGTCTGACTGGAAGTGTAGAACAGATCCCTCCTCAGCAGCACACTGACAATAAGCAGTTTACTGTGCTCCAAACTGCAGCCCTCAAGGGACCATACTACTTTATTGGAAGAGATCTGCTTAAAGTAGGCTCCATGCTCTGTGGCTTACAATATTCACTGGGATTGTGTACATGAATCATTTTTACATACTGTTTGGCCAACATAATGATTGTACCTGTGCTGAAACAACATTCTTGTGAGAACCTTATGCATTCCATACTTGTAGTAAAAACACAATAAACACAGGGACAATTGTACTATATATTACTCAGTTTGGACTGGAGATACAAATTATGGTCTCATATCCAAGGAACAAAACAGATTTTTTCAACCCAAACCAGAACTCAAAATACCCATGTTACTGATGGGCTGGCAGTAAACTGACATTTCTGCTACTGAGGTATTTCTAGTCACCTCTTTCTCCTTATGGTATATGTGGATTGTACACTTCATATAGATTCAGTTTTCTCTATGGTTTAATAAAAAGATTGAAGGAACTCTATTTAAGGATTTAAGGAACTCTAAGGTCCATATAGAAAGCAACTCCCAGAGAAACCCCCTATTTTTTTCAAAGGAGGCCATCTTCTCCAGTACTCCCATTCCCTTTGTCATGCATGAAAAACCTGCACAGGATTTTCACTTCTACAAAGTGCAGCTAAAAAATCAAACTACTATCACAATAGTTTCCTCAATAGATTACAGCTATTTTTCTTTCCTCATTAAAAGGAAGTTATGCATGTAACAAAGTATTAAATAAAAAGTTACTCAGGACTGGAATATTTAACCCTTCCAATGCAAGAAGAAAACCAGTATTTCTAAACATCTTCTCATGCTATTACATTCAGACTCATTCTGCATAGAATATTAACTTATTCAGTGCCGTGGTCTTTCTGACCTAGATCACAGCCCAACAGAGCTAAGCTTTATGGATATCTGGAACTCATCTGTTGGGCCAAAAGAAAATAACGAGAACATCTGGTGAAATCTGTGTGACACCTGTTTTTCACATTCCTCTCTGCTCCCTGGAGCAAGTTGTATCAAAGGAAAACAACAACGCTTTATGAACTCCTCTTTCTCCTTTCATGTTGTCCGAGGATATAAAGAGTGGCTCCGCAAAACCAATGGTTATTGCACAGGCACAGTAACTGTATTTAACACATGCATATATATTTTTATCACAAAATGCCTGCAGATGAAAATTCAGAAAATTTACCTTACATGCAGAATATGACCAGAAAATTTCACAACAATATCCATAAGAAAATAAAGCCAAATGGCTTATTTGAATTTTTCACCTTTTTTTCCTCCCAATAGAAAATATGAATTAAAAAACTGAGTTTTTACAAAATTTTTCAGCTATTCAAAATATTCAACTCCAATTCTCTGGGCACTAAAATATATGCATAGCTATACATTTTAGATAAATCTGTGTCATGTAAAAACATCTTACAAAGATAAACATATAAAGTAGAATGTGTAAATTCTCAAAGTTCACTCAATGTTATTTTAATGAGTGTTTCCATGAAGTAACTGTATCAGAAACAGCAACATGTTACCAAATGCATTATGTGCACAGGCAGTACCTCTTCTGTTTTTCCAAGCTGCTATATGATAGAAAGAGTGATTGGGGAAAACATCAACTATCAAGCTAAAAGCATTTTCATACTCAAGGTGATTGTATCAATCCAGTTGTATAAAGAAATTTCCTATAATATTTATGATTTAATAAAGGAATAAGCGTGTGTCTTCATTAGCTAATTACTTAACTATTTGGTTTAATTTTGTAAACAATCAGAAGCAGGGGAAAAAAAAAAAAAATCACCAGTCACTGTGGTTCCTCACATCCTTAGAGTGCCTGAACTGTTCAGGCTTGCCAAAGCAGCCCACTTGAACTAATATACTGTAAGTCAGGTTGTCTTGTTTCCCAGCTTGCAGAAATTAATAGTGCTTCTCACTAGAGTTGAATGATTCGTACTCAGGGTACAGGTACAAGAACAGTCACTAGTCCTTGGTAGTATTTCTTTTGCTTTCCCTCACTGTGTATTTCCAGTACAGTAACAACCAAACCCATTACTGAGAAGGTCCTTTGTTAAACCAGTGTGTAGCTTTTTCATGGCAAAAAAAAAAAAAAAAAAAAAAGTGCTACAATTGAAATCAAGTATGACAGCCCTGTTGGCATGCTCTTGTCTTCTGAAGACTGGCTGCAGCATAACTTGAAGCCATTTCAAAGAGCCTTCAACCACAGGGCCCAACACACTTCCACTCAGTCACTCAACAGGAACAATTTTCATGAAAGAATTTCCAAAGCTTCTAAGCAATCTATTCTATTCAACAATAACCTGGGTTCCCTCACAGTTTATCCACTTAGTACACTTGCCTTGTAAACTCAACATGCCTCTTATTCCTTAATGAGAGTCCTCTGGAACATTTTCATCACACGCAAAATAACACTGCCTGAAATAAGTGGTGATAACATTATGTTCAGATTGTTTATAGCATTACAAGAAATGCACAGCATGATTTGGCTTTCATCCAGACACATTTAACTGCAGAATCCTGAACTAGCTTTCATTTCTGTCCTGTCTTTCACCCATCGAGGCGAATGGATGAAGATCTCTACACCAATAAGCTTATTGATGGTATTTAATTAGCTTGCTCTTTTACTGGGAACTGAGGGTTCTGGCACACAAATGCATCCTTGCGCATCAGCTTACCTGTAATAAGTGTCTTTGAGTGTGCTCACAACCTCTTGCAAACGTGTTTAAGAGATTTTTAATACAAAACACTAAAGCAAATCTGATTTTTCTTCCAGCTGAGGTATATACCTATAAAGCATTTGCTGAAAGCCACATAACTTCTGATTAGTTTATGTCTGTAGCTGGTTTCGCCACTGAAAATGCTGAGAGGATACTTTCCCCATACTGCAACCTTAATCCACCACAGGTGTGAACAAAAGACTAGCATTTCTTCTAAATCCTGCACAGATGGTAACTTAATGTTAAAGTGAAATCATGTCTATTCAGCAAAATGGGTGCCAGGGTAAAACCTTGGACCTTTACTAGAATTGTGTTCCTGTGTCAGCTTGGATCTGTATCACATGTTGGTCAACATTCTGCTACAGTATTTTCAAAGACAAGGAAATAAGCATGACTTTCAATTCTGACAAGCACTTTACTAGATCTCAGTATTGACATGTAGTATTGTATTTGCTTTGCACTATCGCTATTTATTTCCAATAGAAACAGTAGCATCATTTCAGCATGAAAATATACAGCAGTTCAGCCAAACAGAAAACAGACATTGCCCTCTGAATACAGCTTGGAAACAGAAAACAAGTGACCCAGTCCAACTAACAATTTTGTGTAGTACCATAGGCTGAAATGTGATGTCATTTACAGTAAAACTAACTTGCACTTAAAAGCAGAACTAGGATGGATACCACTTAGAAATACGTTGATGGTAAAGTAATTTCAAGAGGAATCATTCTTGTGTGTATAAGGGCAGGTTTGAAAAAATATACTGTAACATGCAACAAGGTCCTGGCAATAACTAACCATTGGGATGTCTTTTTCACTTCTTTCTACCCACAGAAACAAACAAACCCTTTATTTGTTTTCCACACTTCTTACAGTTCTATATTTCACCACATTGTGATTACTTGTTTCAGTGCTATTAGTTTGCCTTCAAAATTGTCCGAGATTTGTTAAAATGTGAAATCCTGTGTTTGCCTATGTAAGTTACGTTGTCTGAAGAAACAACACTCCACACAAACTAGTAAGTGAGAAATTCAAAGGGCCTCAACATAAGGATCCTGCAAAAAGTCATCATCTTTGTACTAACTTGCTTTTACTGCAGTTCTTTGTAACTATTTCCAAAGAACTAAATAAAACCTGCACTAAATAAACACCTGGCTCTGGCAACACTGATAGCACAATTTCTTAAACTGTCCTTAATCCAAAGATGTTGCAAAACACGTGTGTTTCCTAGAGCTGTCTGGCACATTCCCAGGTATACACACATGTTGTTATCTCTTCACAGCATTGAGCCAAACTCCTCAAAAACAGAACACAAGAGCCCTCAATGGCTTAAAGTGCATCCTATCTCAGAGTTCAAATGTCAGTGAGTTTTGGGTTAACAGCTCACTTGTCAGGGACAAGAGACACCTGAAGCGAACACAGACACTGTGTTAGGGTCCTGTGAAACCAGTTTTTACCTTCAATCACAATAGAAGTCTATTATCCTAAGACCCCCTTATATTATTCACCTTTACAAATGGGTGAATATCTTGCAGTACCACATAAGGAAAACCCCCAAACTGTCATTTAGTGACATGTCATGTTTCCTTAGTAACAGCAGTGTAACTGGTTTATATGGCTAAAATAATAAAAAAGGCTATAAAAATTAAAAAAAAAAAAAAAAAGCATTTTCTGCTCTGACTAGAAAAAACTCAGAAAAAAGAACTAGAGATGAAAGATGGGAGCAGGAAGAAGATATAGAAAATGTCTCTAGATTCCTTAAAACAACTGAAAATACATGTATGTTTCTAAAACAATGTAAATGCTTTTTTTTTTTTTTTTTTCTGTACAGGAGCTCAAACTGCTTAGTTTGTAGACACTAACCATTCCAAGGTACATTCCCACTTTGCTGAACACTGCAATACATTCTAGTGCTCAGCTCAATGTCACATCTCATTCTTTCAGGCTTTGTTCTCCTTGTACACTTTGTTTTGGTTGTTATTGTCTCTCACCAATGAAGGAAAGAGTAGTTGTAAAGGGTTACCATCAGCATGTATTTAGTAGTTATAATTATTATACCTGAAGTACAGCAGTTTACTTATGAACTTGGTAGCACACCAGTGGCACCAATGGGTTTTCTCTTAACTCGGGCATATTGTACTGGATATAGAGCAAGCTACTCCATTACACGAAGACTTTAAGCTGCACAGTAAGAATTCAGAAATTTCTTCTCTGTGCTGATTTCTACCCTTTTCTGGTATTAAGAATTGGGCATTTGTGTAGCAGTAGGACTAGCAAAGCAATATATTCAGAGCTACAGTGACCGGCTCTGTTAATAATGCCCACAGTAAACAATGGTGGAATATCCTCAACATGAAGGGCTGTACCACTATCACAGAAGTCACTAGTTTCTTTCCAAAAACCTCTTCAAGAAAGTCTTTAGCAGCTGATTTATGCACAAGATTGCAACTATGTCCAAAATACAAAGATATAAATGATTGACAGTCTGTCTGTTGGAGTCCATTAAGAAAAACATAATATATAGTACGAAAAAAAAATCTCCCTGGTTGCTGTCAACATATTTATACAGTAGATCCTCACAGAACAGTCTTTTCACCTCTACATGTGGGAATACAAATCCCTTTAATTTAATGATGCTCTTGGTTCACATTGTCAGGGGATACATATGCATAAATAGTGTATAAATAACAGTCATGTTCAAATTCTAGGAATTGCAGATACAAACTTTGTTTGCATTTGTTTTGAACCAGTTTTAAGCAACACCGCAGAAAACTCATACTAAATCTATGTTAGCATCATGCTCAAGATTTAAGAAATTGGGGTAAAGATGAACTTATCTCTTAATCATTAGGCTGGCACTCACAGCGGAGAGATTTGCATACACTGACCATTCACTAAAGCATAAAAGGCTGAATTAAGACTTCTGTTTCTGTTTTAATACCAGATTTCATGGCTTTGGACAGTTTTAGCTAAATCCTGAACTTTTTTTTTTTTTTTAATTATGAGAAATATCTTTAAGATGATAACAAAAATTACAGAAAATTATTGTCTGAGCTCATGAAAGTGACTGTTGAAGCAAAACATTTACTCTATTACAAATTAATAATACAATTCATCTATAATCTATTATTGAGTGCCTGAAGAATAGTTTGTACTCAAGTGGACAGAAATTCTCTGTAGAACCCATTTATTGCAGAAGATAAATTTAAGAGTAGTGTCACATTTTGAAAAATGTTATTTTATTGGCTGTAATTTTTCATGGTACCTGTGGGGACTGGATGACAGCTCAACACTGCAATTGTCCTTCATGTTGATATCCTTTTTTCAGTTGAGACTGTCTTGGGAATATACTAAAAGTGATTTATTTGTCCCTGGACCTGTAAAAGGTTTCAGGAAGGTGGAAATAGACGTACAGCTAGTTGAGAAGAAATAAGAAATGAGCCCAGTGTACTTATTTAGCCAGGAAACTAACAACCAGCAGGGAATATTTAATCACTTCACATTACAACTGAGTAAGACTTCTGATGGCTCATCTTCTCCTTACTGCTTGCAGTGAAAAAGCCAGCCAGCCCAGAATCAGCAGCCCACTGCTTCACAATAATGAGATGTCCTTTGGCATCTACTTTACACTGTCATCCTCAGGAGCCAAACAGTATAACAGTATGCTGCATGTGCTGCTGTGACTAATTTTCCAAATGAAATAACCCTCTCAAGTTAAATTTCACTTAATGAGTAGTATTCATTGTTCTCTATCCATGGCCTATAAAGCTCCTGTTTTAACAACGTCAGCTAATTTTGAGATAGACACTTGTACTTGTTACCATCCACATGACAAAACTATGTTCTGTAACTGTATTAAACTTGCTGACCATTGGGTCAACCAGTACAAAAGCTGGTACTCCCTCAGCCATAACAGGTAAGAAGACAAAAAAAAAAAAAGAAAAGCTAAAGTCGTATTTGAGCTTTGTAACAATTTTATATTCATCATACATCCTCCTGAAAGCAGGTGTTTGCTTAAAGAAAAAAAGGAAATATGCCTTTAATTTAAGTAGGCCAAGTTTTATTACTATTTAATGAAATTTAGCCTTTTGGAATAGCACTTTTTAAAAGCACCGAGATTGCACACTGCAGTTTATCTCAGGCAGAAGACTGTGGGACTTAGAAAGACAGAGGCAGTCTGTCTAGACACAATCAAATGCAGAACCAAACCTTGCTCTACAAATGATAATAGTAGAAAACTCTCACTTGGTCTGATTCTCAGCAGGTAACTCACTAACAACGGTAATTATAATCAACTGTTAGCAAAACCACAAAAAGTAAAACAAGTTTCCACACAATGTCCTTGCTCTTAGATTGTTCAATTTATTGTACCATATGTACATGAAGAAATTATCTACTATACAAGCCTCATGCATAATCTTTCTTCCTCTCAAGCCCAGTTATTACTACCTGGATTATTCAAGCAAAAATGGCACTGCTGCTATTTAATTATTTTAAAGATGAGTTATGCAGACCCACTCTAGAAACATGCAGGTTTGGAAAGAATGTGTTCATATCAGCAGTGCTCATAGCATGATTTAAACTGAAACAAAAAATATTTATTAAAACAGGAATAATATTTGTCTGAAGAGTCCTAATGCATACATGCAAATTTCAGCTACCAGACTCCACCTCATAGTGCTGCACTCTGTAGCATTTCTCTAATGTACACAAATGAAGTTAAAAAGATACTACAAGGCATAGCTAATCAACATATTTTTAAAGATCTTTGGCTGAAATCTGGTCATACTGTATTCCTTGGATGAAAGGACTACAGATACATAAACAAAGATTTCTTTAACAAGCCAGAAAACATTCCACCTGGAACAACATATAACATCATATTCACTACAAATCATGAACCCTTCCCCCAGTCATGGCACACACGTCCCTTTTGTGAACATGTATTTTGCACAGTTATACCATGTCAAGTGTGGCACCCAATATGACACACAATTTGTATAAGAAGGGCATCAGAATTTATCCATGCTGTAAATTATATTCTTTGTGCAACAATAATAAAATTATACCCCATTTGCAATATGTTGTCTCTTGTTTGTCCAAACTTGTTACTTAGCCTAACTACTCAAAAACACTTTCCAGACTCATTTTAGAAGACATTTCAAATGTTTAGCAAACATTGACTTATTCCTTGCTTTGGTTCATAACTTTTTCAAGTAACTGAATTACTTTTGTCCTTTAGAAAAGTGGTTTTTATTTGTGCAGGGAGAAATACATATTTTTATTCTGAGCTACCAGGAAATTACCCCTTCTTATAAAATCTACTCAGATGTAGCCTTCAGCACTCAGAAATGATAAAGTATACTAAAACACTAAGACAGAGAACACCCAATTAATTATCAAGGTAATGTATTTGTTGTTACTATTTAAAGTACATAGATTACATGCTATTGACAAAGCAAGCTTAAATATTATTAGGTTTTGTTTGGGTTTGCTTGGGTTTTGTTCCTAATTTTCAGGACTACCATCACAAAAAGGCAGGCACAGCTATGTGACCAGGACATTGAATGGGAACACAACATTTCTGTTAACTTCTCTTTTAATTTAGTAGCTTTACTAACCTAACTTTATTGCTGCCAAATAATTTTACATTATAAAAACTAAGTGTAGCCATACAGATCCGTCAGCAAACACTATGTATTTTAATCTTCAAAATCAAAACAGTAGCACTGTCCTCAGAACTAGCAATAAGCACTCTGAAATCTTCTTTTCTCTTGGCAACCTTCAAAATCAGACCAAGGTAATTATGTGATTAGACAAGGGAAATGATAAGCATGTAGACACCCATTTCAATCTTGAAACTATAATAAAAAAATAAAAGACTAGACATTTTCTGTCAAATTAACTTTGTAGAAACAGACATTTACTGCAATTCAAGTTATCTTAACCAAAGTAAAGCTAGAATGACTGGGACACTGCCATAAACTGATATTTCAAAAATACAACAAATGGATAAAGAACTACGGGGGCAGTTCCAGACCTCTAATGTTCCATAAGTAGAATTTATAATAATTTACCTATAAAAGTAACTACTCCTGTGTAGTTGTATGTTTTGAATGACTTTTCCAGAAAACATGAGATACAATACCTTAACTGTTGGAATACTAACTATCCTTCTAATGATGCTCCCAGGAGCAGTAACTTGTAGGAAAGGAACAATTTGGGATGTTTGGCAATTCAATAAATATCTTGACAATTTTGGCTCCATTCTATTTTCAGAAGCATAGAGCTCTTGTAAGGTAAAAAGTTTTTTGAAACTAAGAGCTCTGAGTTTTCATTCAATACTGTTGAAGGCCACTCAAGCAGATTTCACGAAGTCTGCTGCTAAGCTTTTTGAGTTCAGCTCTCAAGTGCAATGTGCTCTAAATACATGACCTGCATTGAACTGCTGCCCTAGCAAGCCTTAGCTATTATTCACTTCACAATACAAAGTCCATAGTACTTGAAGGCTGGATCTACATGATATATTAAATGCTTTATGAACACTACTTCCTTTAAGAGAGCACAGCCATCCAAACTATGCACAATACCATTTATCAACTACACCTCACAAAGACATTTTTCAAGTCCTCCACCTCTTTTTCACCTAGATACAATTCTGAGGCAGAACAAGGTAAAAAAAAGAAAATGTTGTGCTAGATACAAACCTACAGTGTTTTCTGTCATTGAAGACTTTCCCCTTAACTCCCATTACTTCCCCAATAGGGCCCAATTGCAACCTCTGTCCAACGTTATCAGCCTTTCTATGTCCTGTATAATTAATAGTTTATGGACTGACTCAATGAACTGGAAAGTAATTGCTCGTAAAGTGAGAAATGATCTCTAAACAAACGTAACATTATAGTTTGTCTCCAGTGCTTTTGTTTTGATTCACCGAAACCTTACATCTATAAAATGAACTAACTGTCTGTTCCATTAGAGATTAAAGATCGATTTTGTGGTTTCCAATAGAAGCTATGAATGGCATGGAATAATTAGCTAAATCATATTTCTTCTTTTATTCTTTTAATTCAGAAGACACTGACAGTTGTTTATTTTACATCTGATGACTCAATATTTGAAGTGCTCTCAAAACAAAGAGAATCAAATATTTATTCTTAAATGAATAAAAAAAGATGCTTTCTCGACACACTGGTTTCCTACAGTGGTTCTGTCCAAAGAACAAACACTTGAGCCTCTAACAATGAGTTTACAGAAGCATATAGACACATAGAGAAGGGAGTATTATATGAAAGCAGGCATTTTAAAAGTTCATCATTACGACTTAGTAGGCAATCGTTGTAAAGACAGCAAAAGTAATTTTTTTTTCTTGCTGTGCTCTAGTGAGGGTAAGGATATTTCTGTACAAGTAGGGCAAAGGAAGGAACGATAAGACTAGCAATGAAATTGGTCTGGTCAATTTTGAAAAGAGAGGACTGTTTGAAGGAATCATTTGAAAGATTTATTCACAATTCTGTCTAATTCTTATATATTTTGATGTATGAACTGATGTATAAAGTAACATCCAGCCAGTAGTCTCAATATTGAGTAACATGATATGAACTAAAACAGCCATTCAAAAAGGAACCTTCACAGTTTTACTCATCTGCCCCTCACTGGGAACTTCTTTTGTTTCAAGCACTAGAAAGAACACAAGTCTTCCCCCCATTACAGTGAGTTGTTTAATGCTGCAGATGTCTAAGCAACTTTTGAAACTAAAACTACATCGTCCTGAATATCTGCATTTTCTTTAATGATCTATAGCTCTCATTTCTGGGCAAGGGCATCTTTTCCAGTATGAGAAATAATTTCCTAATATGAAGTTACAATAATTTGATACTGAAGCAAATTAATCAGAGAAATGTATCTGTTCCACCTAAACAAAACATAAACATAAACTAAGAACACTCTCAGCATTTTTGCCATGTACTTGGAGTGAAATATGTACCACAAATTTTGTGGGCAAATCACGTTTAGGATATCAGCTTTATGTTACCAAGTACTGCATGGGAAAGAAAAAATAATTTTTCCCACAAAAAATACTGCAGGCAGGCATAAGTTCATCATACAACCTATCTTGCTTGCAGACTTTTTCAGAAAAGTACACAACCTTGTGTACAGGTGTCCCTAACTACTATCAACTATGTCAACACAAAGAAAAAACAAAACAAACCAAAATGGTCTACTGCTAGCACAGTGAGAACCCATCTTACACCTTGTCATCTGTCAGGGAGTATAGTGTCCAAAATACAGCCTTTTATATTGTTAATATGAAAAGATTTGTGGTCTCTTCTATATTCAGGAGTTAAATTCTTCCTCTGAACATGACTTTTGTATTTTTACAAATACATAATTTTGTATTTTGTGTTTTTAAAAAACATCTCAACTGAAACATTAATCCTTTCTACCCACAAAACTGGTCTCTCTTGATTCTTACACTTATTTCCTGTGTTTCACATCATGGTCCTTCAAGTGCTCTATGATCAATACTAGATTAATATATTGCCTTTCTTTCATTCTGAGGGGTGTGGGGAGCTATGAAATTAAGAGAGGAGTGCATTATTTTTGCAGTGCCCTAAGTACTGTTCTTTCCCTTGCTCTTTAATAAAAACCCATGTGATGACCTGCCCAACTATTTAAGAGTCAAGAAAAATTTCCTAAAGCAGAATCTATAGATGCAAACTTCATGTTTCTGGGCTGTATGGTGAGAGGGAATTATTTGCAGGAACATAAGGATTTTTTAATGAAGTTTGACTAAACCAAAGCACCATAAGGCAAACTGGAAAAACCTGCCTTCAAGGATCTCTTCTCCCAGTGATTCATCAGTGGGAGTGATCTTCACCGAGACAACTGTAGGTAGCACAAACTAAGACCAAACAGGATAAGCGTACATGAGTCCAACGCTCCATACATTATGTTAAAAAACTGAAGAAATTTCACAATGTCCCCTGAAAACAGTTTTAAGAGACAGCTCAGAAGTAATTAATATTTTGGTAATAGAATCTTACCATTTTCACATGGCAAATACAGGGAATAGAAAACTAACTGAAGAAACACCAAGCTTCACTTCCCAAAGGAATTCTTCAAAGAGAGCCTACTGAATTCTCTTTGGTAGAGAATTTCAGTATTCTGAAAAATTCTATTGTACCAAAACTCCAGCTTTCTTCTTAGGCTAATCAAACCTTCGACAGCCTAAAATCTTTGGTTTTAGCAGTCTTCGCAACTTCCTGCTGCTTAGGAGTACCCAGTTGATGAACACAAACTTACCCTGCTTGTAGCAGAAGTTGCAACATGTGTCAACCACCTGCATAAAGCTTTGTATTTAGGCCATTGCTTCTTTGGTAATCTCCCAAACTACTCTTAAATTTAGATTAAAATTATGATATGCAAAGACTTTTTTTGTGCTTTTTAATAGTTACCCTGTATGTAATATGTATATGTAATATATATTCTGTATATAATACCATTATACTGTAGGGTTGTACTGTAGTAAATTTATAACAACACTGTTATCCACCTAAGAGAAAATACCAAGAGGTTTTAGATTTAAAATATACAGTGAAAAGCTATAACTGAGAAGATGAAAGATAAAGAGTCGATTAGTAGAGTAAATAGACGATAGCATGACAGGGAGAAATTCAGGCAATCTGAAAAGAGCCACAGACGGGGAAGACCTCTGTGAACTGAACTGTGCCATTAAGCATTCTCAACAGAGCAGACCAGTGGGAGCTGATTGAAGCAACAGACAGGGAGGGATCAAAACTGAAAAGGGTGCAAATTACTTGAAATCAAGACTATACATAGCCCCTCCAGTCAGTTCTTCACTGCCACTCATGTAAGCAGATTTAGTGTGTGGCCACTAAATATGTTGATATGAGTAAAGAAGTTGAACTTGGACATTTCTTTTTACATAGACAGTCATTTGATCCAGGTGTACACAAAGCGTGTAGTATGACCTCAGTGAAAGATCAGTCTTTCAGCAGATCTTAGGCACATGTGAATGAAAACCCAGAAGAAATCTGCTCTCACATCCACGTTTTCAAATGTGCATTTACCTATTGAACAGAACATTTGCAGAATCTCGTCTTCATTTGCTACTCACAGATTGCATATGCACAAACACATCTGGAGTTCTAAGTACAGCTTAGAAAAAAATAAATATAGATTTTTAGATCATGGGTGGGAGAGAAATATTTGAGACCTTTAACATTCCACTATTGTACCTGAACCTAACATAATTAGCTATCAGTAGACTTGAAACTGCAACATTTATGACAGACCAAATCTCAAGTCCACCTACAATGCTCTTTCCTTATCTTCAAAATAACAGTGAAAGTAGGCTTAATCAAAATCTATTAAACAGAAAAAAAATATTTTTTTCCACAGCGTCTAAAGGTGGGTCTATGAAATGAACCTATAATTAAGGTTAGAATACTATAAAGTTATACAGATATTTATACCCTCTAACTTTGAGGAATTGATTCCCTACACTTTTATTTATTTCTAGCATAAATACATGTAAAATTTGCAAACAGATGTAGAACTTATTATTTCTTGCCCGAATACAATTAATCAAGAGTACTTGATGGGGCAAACACAAGGCAACATTTTTGCTTGTTTCTTCCCATGGAAAAAAGATCCTTCTAACTAAAAATGCTGTGGAAATACATGGAAGAGTATAGACATACTGTGCTGTGGGAAGTGTTAAAGGGTATCAGTACATTTTTAGGCTTCATATATAACTAAAATCAGAGTATTGTAGTAATGACAATAAGTAGTAGTACTTTGATTCATATTAAGCCAGTTAAACTCAGATCTGCTAGTGAAGAATATTCATGAAGTAACTGACCAAAAGCCTACTTTGAATGAATGACATCAGCATCCTGAAGACTCGCATTGTTTTTCACCATCATGCTGTGACAACCCATTTATTTGCAGCATGGGAGACCCGCAAGTTCAAACCTAACTCTGCATCACAACTTTCTCAGGACATATACTTTTATGAATCACAAGCGTAAAGAAGCAAGCCCCTTATCAATTGCACTTGTTAACAGCCTGGTGAACCTCACAAACACCAAATGCAAAGGCACTAAGAAAAAAGAAAGGACACTGAAAAGAAGCTTTGTGCATTGAAGTAAAATTAACATCGCTAAAGTCCAAGAAACAACAGATGAAAAGTTCTTTTTCTCATTTGGTTCTTTATACAGTTCAGGATCAAACATCAGACCATAGTCAGGCACTAGAGAAGTCCAGCACCGAAAACATCAGACCATAGTCAGGCACTAGAGAAGTCCAGCACCGAGAGAGGAAGGAGGCAGCAGACAGCTGTAAACCCCTGGGAGCTGACTCTCATGGCCAGGAGAAGGTAAGGCAAGGCTATACACTTCTCCCTCAAGCTCTAAGGATCGCTTCCTTTACTCTTAGTAGGGCATACAGGTAATGCAGACCAACCTATGCAGTTAGGAAGCCGGGTTTCATTCTCAGGACAGAATTATGCAGGAAAATAATTTACAGATAGACTCTCATGGTCTCACTAGGCATTGGGCACTTCTACAGAGAATTTTTGTCTCATACACAGAAAGAAAATAAATTTAAAAAATACAATTGAAAAGTCTGAAAGCTAGGTTCTTGCAAACTTTGGCTAAGCATGAAAGCCAGTATGAAAGCAAAATATCTGTGGCTGTTCATCATAGGTGGCTGGACTATCAAGCAACTGTTAAACCACTCAAGAAATGCCTCTGTGCAGTAACAGATGTCTGTTCTGATTTGGTTTTTATTATTGAAAAAGATCTGTAATAATGGCACAGAGGTGAAAATCAGTATCCAGGGAGGGAAATCAGACTGACTTCCAGAACCACTGTACTACAAATTTATAACGAAAGAACTATACACTGTATCAACGACCCTGAATGTGAAGTATTTGGGGTAGATTTTGGCTTATTGTAAAAGCAATAAAGCACCCCATCATAAACTAAAACTAGCATGGATTTGCTGTATATCCCAATGTCCTGTGTTAGTGTAGCAAAATGAGGAATCAAGCAGTCAGACTAAGTTAGACTCCAAGACTACTGATGATCACATAATTTGGAGCAACTTGGAGCAAAAACGTACTCCACTGTTTCTTTGTAAGAATTCTGTGAGTAGTAGAACCAATGCTCATGACATCAGTTACAGCTCTCAATTACATGCATTACAGTGTTCCCTGTTAGTCTATCTTGACCACACAAGGAACTGATATATTCCAGCTCTGATACTGCAACCAGCTCACTGGCATTCTCTACATAGATCTGCTTGCAGAGACCATAATACGCCAGACATTTTCTGCCTCATAAATTTCCATAATTCTTCCCTTATTTAAAAACATGATTTCACATTTTGCCAATATAACTAGACAAATGTAGGCTTCATTCTCTTCAACTCTTCCTTCCTTTAGATATTAGACAACCATATGTGACTTTTGGGTAAAATAAAAAAAAAGGAGTCAAGATTAATTAGTATCACTGGAAGTTAACAGGGCTAAGTTGGAGTCTACTACATTATTCACACCGCAGCTTATTTACAGAAACAGCTGGTAACACATCTGAACCTCTTCTTACATTTCATCCTAATTCTTGTCAAGTGGAGCTGAGAGACAGTATAGTCCATACCTTGTGGAACTGGGGCCCTGCTTTATTCCTAAAATGATAGACTTCATCCAGTAGGGACAGGCTACATATTTCTTCTCATCTTCTCCATTCAGCAGTTGCTTTTTTTAAAATGGTAGATACAGAAAGCACAGCTAACAGTGCAAGCTCTTACCACCTGTCTCCGTATGAAGTTAGTGTGCAGTATGCACATACAATGTTCTGGCTCTTTTCCACTAAATCCACTTGTAGGCACTTTAAGAGGCCTTTGTGTGAGGGTAGCTTTCTTCATTTTAAAAGTAAGTATGTCTGGAAAGAAAAATAGAGGCTACTTCTCCTCCTTCCCCTTAACATTATTAGCTTCCCACAAAAGAATTAGAGAATCCTTCATGAAGATTCTAAAATGCCAGTTTGTCTTCAAAGTTACTTTTTCACTTGTTACTCAAAAGTAGGTATTTGCATATCTGTGTTCCAGCTCCACCACAGTAATTTCCCACACTAGATCAGGAACAGCTTTTTTTCAGAATGTTTCCAGAACTGCCAGAAGTGAGAAATACCTGGTATTTTACCAGAAGCTCATTTCCTCAAGAGATCTCTAGACAACTTTATCAGAATGAGCTCTGCAAGCTGTTTCTTGCAAGGTTTGTTACTCTAAGTAACAGAAACTACTATTTCTCCAAAAGCAGAAAGTCAGGACAGAATAAAAATAATGGTAACAAAGGGCAGAATAGTTCCTTTATTGGTTCTTTGGCCTTAGACCACTATGTCAGGAAGTGTTTACCACTGAAATTATCCTTTATTATAAATCAATTAGCACATTTTGTTGCAAAATTAATGCACATTCTTTGCCAAAAGAAACAAAACTATTTGCTCTCCAGACCTGAAATTCAAACAGGACGGTATTTGTTACAGTGATCATCTGTTGGGTCACTGACAAATCCAAGCTGTGAGTGAGATTTGGGCTATTTAAAGGCAGTCATTCTGAATTGCCCGCAAACTGGGTATTTTTATCTTAAATTTTAGAGGAACTTAACTAGAGAGAGGGTATGCACTTCTTCAGCATGTTTCTACTATTATGGCAAAAATTACACTATGCTCCAGGATACAAACATTACATTATTGTGTTTGATAGAAGGTAGTGTGATTTGCCACTGGAATGGTTTGGATAGTCTGTGCAGCAAGCACAAACGGTGTTGATTTAGCCTAAGTATGCTCATTAGAATTAAGGAAAATATTTAAAAACAAATAGTTGGAATAAATTAAAGAGGTTTAGAAGCCAGACTTGCCTTTGAAACATAGTTTTCATATCACTCTAGTATTCTCTATAGTTTTTGTTTTTATTCAGATTAGAAGAAAAAAAATTTACTCTATTAATATTAACACTGGTTAACAGCCAGGCTTGTTTTCTGAAGCAAAGCCAACAGATGAATTAACTACAGTGTCAACTACATAGACAGTTCCTCTAGATCAGGGACAAGACAGTTTGGCAGAAGAACGATGGGAAATCATGTGAATGTGATCCAAGATCTTTTTAGCTACACAGCATGACACCTTTTTATTAGACCCAGACAGTATTGGTAACGCAGCCCTATTTTCCTAGATTATTCTCTAAGCTGAGCACATGTGCACAGTCACAGAGCCTGTAAGATAAGAACTAGGAAAACTGACAGAGCTAAGCTGTTCTCTGTGGATTCTCAGTACTATCTTTGATTTTGAAAAGGGACGTATAGTTGGATATTTGAGTTCTTCATGAAAAAGGAACAAGCAACACAAAGGCATTTCAAGAAAGCTGGTTTATTCCCCTTAACTAGCATAACCACTGTAAAGCCAGGACTTTCTGGTTACCTGTGCAAATTACTAGAAAAATGGATTGAAATCTAATGGTAGGCATTACTCTGAACATAAGGAAATGTCTTCACACTTTAGAAAGGGCAACAATATATAGTCCACTGTAAAGAGAAAGCAGGATCCGTTCCCACAAACTGCCGAGCAGGCCACATAACAAACTAAATGAAATCCAGACTCTAAGTACCCTGTAGGCTAGAAAGAGAACTGGAGAGCCAGGAAAATCCAAATCTTCCTGCTTTTTCACAGTAAACAATTCTGACTGGCTTTTCTTCCTCATTCCTGTACGTACATGAACTTCATTAACAAGCATGCATCAAAAAGGTGCTTGAGGACAAATCGGTAATTGCTCTTTTATAACAAATCAGAAGTTACTGAGAAAATCTTCTATAAAGACTCTGTCAAAACAAGTCCCTTAAGGATTAGCAGAAACTAAATCCTCTGTCAGAGAGATTTTTCTCAACAGCAGTAAAAGGGTTTTAGTATCAGAAGATCTTAGAAAATACACTTTCTTCCTTCTCAGAAGGGTTATCTGAATAGCAGCCTTCTTCAGAAGCACAGATCCTGTTTCTTCCCTTTTGTTTTTATATAAGCTCTACTTTTCACAGCAAATACAGCATTTAGCAACTCTTAAAGCAACAGCATTTATTCCTTTCTCATTTCACTGGTATTATTATTGGCTAGGACAGTACCTTTAGGAACATTTGCCTAGCATGAATGAAAGGCAATTAACAAGCTTTGAGCTAGCTACATATTTTCAAATAATAGCCCACATTATGTCTGGGTAATACACTGAGAGTTAGATTTCAGTTTTTTTATTATTTTTTTTTTTAATACAGACAGACTACAGTCTTATTTGCTTGTCATACAAGTCAACATTTGCTCTTTCAGTCTATAAGAAATTTTTGTGTAAGATTGGTTTTAAATAGCCAGAATCTTGACACATGTCAAAGCCTTTCAAACTCACAGTTTGAGAAATTAATATTTAACATGCTGTCAATGAGAAGACATCATGTTCATTGTCTTAAAGTAATTTGGACAAGTCTTTTATTTTGACTTGTCACTTGAGCTTACATCACTAACAGAATGCAGCATCTGTCTCACTCTGAGCTACTGGGAAGTAAATAACTGCAATCGATAAGAGTTAGGAACAACACAGGATTTTCGCCATACATAGAGAATGGACCAGTGGTATGTGGCAGCATGATCACATTCACATTCACCTCCTGGATGAGAACAATAAACGTGCTTTTCCTGAACACTTTTCTGATTGGAATTTACAAAGCTTCTCTGGATTGTATGCCCTTAACGCTAATCAATAGCAAGACATAAAATCACTTTACACATTTAGCTTATGAATGGACTCCCTTATTTGCCAATGTTTATGTTTGTCAAATACTGTCCACACAGTTTCCAGCACTCAATTTTCTTTTAGTGACAGCAATTCCTTTCCAGAACTGAATACATAAAAGCTTTAGGTTGGCAAATTATGTACCATCACAACTATTAATGAATTGTTGGTGTAACCTAAAAGCAAACACTGATTTTTGCTTCTACGTCACAAGTGGGCCATTAAGGAAAAAACAGAGGTGCCTGTTCACTGAATTGGAGCCTTTTTCTTTATGACGGAATTGACAGTATTTCCTTCATAGAAAGGCAAATCTCATCTTGAAATGGTGTAAGTCTAGCTGTTGTACATGGAAAGTCTCCATTCACTGCAGGCATCCAGCCTTCCAGTGCATTGTTGCACTGTATCACTTGTAAAGCAGTGTACTATATAAAGTAGACATACAACTGCTTGTGTTGTCCATTTGTTTTCGTACCAATCTTCAGCTACTTGTAAAAACCATAAACTTGTAGATGTTATCATACACTGATTCAGCAAATCAAGCAAACGCATGAGTCTAATAGATTTAGCTGACGGAATTCAGGATCCAAACACTGTTTATGCTGGTTTTTTGACCTAATCATCTCATGTAATCTACTTTTATCATTAACATCTCAGAATGCTCGAGCCCACACTGTAAAACAGAACCTTTCAAATAGAGAGCTCAATATAGAAATAAAAATAACTTACAAATGTAACCAATTCAATAAAAGTAACCTCTTGCTCTTTCTTTCTGTTATTAGAAAGAAAATCAATGGGTTGATTATGAACAGGTCGCTAAGTTCAGCACTGATGATTAGTTGGCTCACTTACCAATTCTGGAACAGATGAACCCTATAAAAGATGTTCTTTAATCACATGCAAATACTTCTCGTGCAAATACTGATGCATACAATACCAAAATCTGGTTAATAGGAAGAACCAAATCCAAAACTTTAGACGTTGTGGCTTTTGTTTTTTAACAGCTTATATGAACATGAAACATATACGCTCTCCCTTGAAAAAAACTTGCTTCTGGAGATCTTTAGGAGACGAGCTCAACTGGCTACTGACTGACAAGAGTGTGTCAGCAAAACAAGAGTCTCCAAATGGTCAGGGTCACTATTACATAGGTATGACAGAATCAGAAACATGTTGTACCACATAAACCTATTCCTCCTGTCCGACAGACTATACATACAAAAATCTACATATAGCCTAATGCGGCTACCAGAAGCACTGCCATTTGTAATATCTTTATGGAATCTCTAAAATGGGAACAGACATCTCTTCAGGATCTTGGCTGCTCTACCAACCCATACACTTGAATACTTACTGCAAAAGTCAGAAATCTGAAGAATGTGCACAAGTTACGGCCTTAATCTGTGTATTTTAAAGAACTCTTTGTACTACTGCCTTATCATTTATTCTAATACAAATTATACAGATGTTGCATGAGACCTTCCATTTATATAGCATCTTCTATAAAATATTTTATGATGTACTATCCATTAATAAAACAACTGAACTTTTGAAAAAAAATTATATTCAATATATACTGTGACAGGCTAATTCTTTTTGCAGCCTAAATTCTACAGCTGTAATCCTTAAACTTCCTGAGAATTTTCCAATAGATGCAATAAAATGAACTAGTAAATTCTAAGCTGATGAGTTATAAGCATCCTTTTCTATTCAAGAGTAATCAACAGGAATGCAAAACTGTCAACTACAAGATTATATTTTTGTTCTAATTGTAAAGCTGAATGCCAGGCCTCAAAGGGACTGCACTAGAAGCAATGCACATTCCCTAGCTACTTCAATTCATAGTGTACATTTGAAGTGTTATATGCTACTCCATACCAAGATGTGTTTTTCTTCAGGCATCCCTAATGGAAAACAACTTAAAATGCTTACATTACTAGTTAAAGATGTTGATAAGATACATTTTAGCCAGTTAGAAGTTCCAAGTTCTAACTGTGCAGACATTTTCTCTTTAAAATCTCTGCTAATAATATACTTCATTGAGGAACCGTATCAGTTGCCTAACTTTAGATTCAGAAGTTAGAGTTCTTCCGAAGTGCATGATTCCTTCAGATGATAATTCAAAATACCATATACTTAAAACCTTCATCTTGCACACTTGCCAAGATAGCACACAGCCCTAAAGGCAACCGGTTGGTTGACTTACCTGAACTGTAAAAGACTCATTAGCATTCCTTGAAACGGTGCCAATTCCTTGGTTATTCTAAAACTACCTTAAAAAGCACAAAACCAACACAGAATTCTCCTTCATGTAAGGCCATAAACCAATTCTAATCTGCAGAATAAATCATGAACTTCAGATATTTTTCTGATTCATCACTAAGTTAACATACATTTCACAACACTTGATAAATAATTTTCTGAAGCATTAATAATTATGTCTTCCCTAACACAGACTTTAAAGAGAAAAAACCCACTGTCCCAGTTTTTAAATGAAACATCATGTGATACATAGTGAGTTAGTGAAGCACAGTCAAGCTTTAAATGTGTATAATCTTGTTTTCATCAGTAGGCAGCTATTCAGTTTCCAGCTTCTCTAAAGCATACTTTCATTATAGACAGAGCTCAAATGATTAGTATCTTTCCCTAAGCACAGAGCTACCTTGGATTAGGTACAGCAGTCACCTCAGAAAACTCTCTCAGGTTCCTCTGTCTCTCTACAGGAGCTGCCAAGCCTTTTGTCAATGCTATGACTTCCAGGAGTACATCTCATAGTGTTACAGTAAGCTGAGACCATTCTGACTCTTTCTCACCAGCTTAAGCCATGTGCTTGTATGATGAAGGCTGCACGCTCTTTGAAAAGTGGTCTAGTTAGTTGTCAGAATAAAAGTAGCATTTCTTCTCTAATTCAACCAGCAGACGAGCTTAGGGTACTGGTAGCTGTAGTTAGATCTGGTTGCAAGAGAGGTCGGCAGAGAGAATTGTGTGCATGGACAGAACGGGTATTAGAAAAGAACCCAAATGAGAACGCAGACAAATGCGAAGCGAAGCCATATCATAAGAAACTAAGGATTTCAAGAAATTCAACAGATGAGTCTTATATGAATCCTAATCTCTTTTATTGAGAAGAATCTCAATAAAATCCTTGAATATATCCAAATCATTAGTGAGTTCTGAAACAACACGGTTATATACTGAGCAAGAACTCTTGAGGCCATTTATAAAGATTCTGGGCTGGGAAAAGCATTACTTCTTATCTATCGAGGCTATGAATCTAGTCATGCCAGCCTTCACACCATAAATATACTACGCTTAAGTAATAGCAGATGACTGGTATTTGTAGACATTCTTAACTCCTTCACCTGCTTTTGAAAACAGAGTGGAATTTCAAAATGAGAGAGCCACAGAGACAACCAGAAAAATTTAACTATTAGAAGAAAAATACAGAGTGTCATTGTTGGTCTAAAAGAGCAAAAAAGAAGGAGCATGAAAAGTATCAGTACTGTAGAAACAACGTAAGTATCACCAGATACTGGTTACTCTTCCCATGACAGTTACATATATTTTGCTGTTTTTTAAGCTGTTTACCAGGGTTCTGTCAGATAGTAACCTTCAGACTCTATACCAATTTGCAAAGTGAATTAAGAACGCCAGTTGCTTGCTGTTTATAGTTATCTCATCCAGCATGAAAGTGAGTGATTCATGGTTTTGGCACAGTATACAGTGCAAAATTGTCATGTAACATAAATACTTCTGTTAGGCAAAACCATCCCATTCCACAGGAGGCTGGACAGAATCAGTCCTCTGATACACACCAACTGGAAGTGTTCTGAAGCATCATTGTTTCTATTTCTGTTGTCATTTACTAGGTTCCCTGTTCACATTTAATCTACGATTTTATTATCTCAGTTTACTAAATTTCAAACAGACCAGGTAGCTTTCTAGCTTTGGTGATATTTAGGCTCAAAGTAAGAAGAAACTAAGTTAAATAAGAATAAAATTATTTGTGTTAATGCGGTTGCTGATGCACTAAATGTATGACGTAGGCCGCACGCACAGTATGGAAAGAACTACTAGACCATGCTGAATACATCTGGAACAGGAAAGTGCTGCATCAGTGGGAAATACGTTTTATGTCCTTGGCTTACTTTGGGATTATTAAACCATGGATGTTCTGTACAGTTATTTACACAGTCCCACGATGTAAAAAGTTTTCTATTAAATCTGTATGGGTAAAGTTTTGGGATAGCAAATAAATGTAACACAACCTCCAATACTAGAATATTAACTTTGGCAGGGTGGGGCGGGGGGAACTCTGTGCTACCAGTTTGAAAGAGTAATGAAGACTGATCAGAGAGTTCAAAAACCTTCTTCAGATGACGATCGCACAAAATCTTGCAGTCTTAAACAAGTAACTTGGTGCTCTCAGAAGGACTTTTCTTGATTTCAGGAGCACTAATAGCAAAGTCTTTGAGTTGGAGCAAATATGACTGAGAGCATGTGTCCTAAAAACATATTCAGTGAACAAAGATATGTGTGCACAGAAATCTTCCACCTGTAAGAGGAACGCAACTGGTTCTGTAGAAGAAAAATTCTCGTGCTTTTTACATAAATGCATCACATCAGCAGATATCTGAACTAGCAGTTATTTTTGTACAAAAACATTCAAAAGAAACTAACAAGTGATGAAAAAATCCCACCCTCTTCCAGATTAAAACCCCATTAATCAATTACCTTTTTACCACATCTCTTAACAGCTTTAAGTATAGCTCAGGTAATCAAACAAGTTCTCTGCAATAAAACTGTCTTAAAACATTTTTCTGATAGCTTAAATAATCTAAATAATTATGCAATTTATTTTTTTTTTTAAGTTGAGACTACCTAAATTCAATCCTTGACCTTATTGAGAGTTTAAGCACCTAGCCAGCTAAAATACCCTGGCTCATTGTTGAATTACCTTCATTCACTGCAACCAAAATTACCACAAACTCTTACAGAAGCTTTCTGAGATGTTCCAATTATGAAACAACAGCCATGAGAAACTGCTCTGCTAGCAAGTTCCCACTCAGCACCTTCTGAAAGATGGATTCTTTATAGATGACACAAAGAGAAAAAGGAGAATTTGAGAATGGAAAACTTTTCATTATAATTATTCATGCTCATAAACACTGCATGCTAACCAGAGTCCCTATACAATTTGGAATATACCCAATCAGCATCTTTATTCACACCTTAAAAGATATTTGTTTAAAACATATTCCCAGCATGAAACTCTGAAGATTTTCTACTGGTTTGCACAGTATTTAATTGAGTGACAGACAAAAAAAGACACGGTGGACCTAGCTATAAGAATAGCAGAAGGTAGACAACAAACAAGAAAAAAATAACTGAATCATTTCCAGGCTAAGAACTCCTGTGTTACTTTTTTAAAACACAGATATACGTGTGCATATAGCACAACTGATATCTGCTTGAACCAAAAAGAACAGTGCGTAAGTAATTGAAACACCAACTCAAAGGAATGTCTATCAAACTCTGGAATTGGACAACAAAGACGACCATTTCCAAAGATCAGTCTAGGGCCCACTACCAATCTGTGGGGATACGGGTTAACCCTGTTACTACTAGTTTTTGTCTGCTACTGCTACTGACTAACAAATGAGGCTGTCAGAAATAAATTATTGTGCATTGAAACCATGCATTTGGAGTAGCAATTGCATGTAAACAAGGCAAACTTTAGCTGGAACTACTTGCTTCTGTAAATGTATAACCCTCAGAAGAGAGGATGCTATATAAGGAAGAGAATCTGCAAGAAACATAGAAGAAAAACTTAGATAAGAACAAAGAGATGAAGTTGTAAACCTCTGAAAATTTTCCCTCTCAGGTAAGTGGCTACCTAATTTATTTAAGGGTAGACCAAAGAAACCACAAATCAAGGCATGAAAGTTAATTTAAAGTCAACTGGAGAAAGCTCAACTTTTGCAATAAGCATGGCTTAGGCTGAAAAGTGACAAATTTTTTATTCTCAATTACACATTTCTCTGTGGTGACTCTTGCAGATGAAAAGAACAGTTGCCAGAACCTTTGCACAAAGATTCAATACCACTGGAAGAGGGAAAAGTTCTAAGCTTCAATAAAAGAACTTTAGGTCCTGAGTGATACAGTCTTTTCCATGGTGAGATTACTATATACTCTGAAATTAAAAACAATGAAATAAAACCAAAACAAGCATATTAGAGAGATGGATTAAGTCTTCTCACACACCAGTTTCAAAGACAGGTCCATTCAGACAATAAAATCCAAATTGAATATGTTCTGATTGCAGCAATTAATTTTTTTCCATGGCAAATCGCCCCCCAAATGCTTCTTCAAGACAAACGGCCTAGCATTAACCACAACTTCTTCATGCTGCCACCTGGTGGGCTTTAGGGACAACACCATCCACATGGAGCAAAAATGAAAACCGAGAATCGGGATTTTCCATCCAATTTCCCCACTAATCTGACGGTTTTGTTCTCTCACTTCCTCCTCCATACCTTGCCTACTGAGATGCAGAAGCCATTTTCAGTAATATCTTTGCTTTTGGATGACTGCAAAAAGTACACTACCACTCCTAGAGTAGAAAACTACGTATCACCAGTTTCTTATTTGTCAAGGTTGCACCTCTGCTCTCATGATAAAGGAAGACTATCAGCAACACTAGCCTTCCTCCATACTTGAAGCATGAATCCACTTTCATAGTTAGGTTGTCTTTTGAGGTGCTGCAGTTCTAGACTACCTAGGCTTTCAAATGACCCAGTATTACCATTTCTGTTTTTCAGGTGTGCCTTTCTTCCCCATCATGTCATGTGTCGTGGTTTAACTCCAGCCAGCATCTAAGCACCACGCAGCTGCTCACTCACTTCCCCCCCCCAGCCCGGTGGGATGGGAGAGAAAATTGGGAAAAGAAGTAAAACTCACAGGTTGAGATAAGAACGGTTTAACAGAACAGAAAAGAAGAAACTAATAATGATAACTAATAGAATGACAATAGTAATAATAAAAGGATTGGAATATACAAGTGATGCACAATGCAATTGCTCACCACCTGCCGATCGACGCCCCGTTAGTCCCCGAGCCGCGATCCCCCCCGGCCCCACTCCCCCCAGTTCCTATACTAGACATGATGTTACACGGTATGGAATGCCCCCTTGGCCACTTTGGGTCAGGTGCCCTGGCTGTGTCCTGTGCCAACTTCTTGTGCCCCTCCAGCTTTCTCACTGGCTGGGCATCAGAAGTCCAATCCTTGACTTTAGACTAAACATTACTTAACAACAACTGAAAACATCAGTGTTATCAACATTCTTCTCATGTGTAACTCAAAAACATAGCACTGTACCAGCTACTAGGAAGACAATCAACTATATCCCAGCTGAAACCAGGACACACATTAGAGATTAAGTGCAAGTGAGAAAGATCAATATTATTTCTATTTTGTCTGTAAGAAAGAATTACAGTATGGATGTTTCAAAAAGGGATTCCAACACAGCAAACAGCCTGTTTTGTGATGTATATGACTTTCAGACATGATTTTTCCCTTCCTCAAATAAAAACTAATGAAAGGAAAAGACTGTACCTGTATATAATCTCTCCAGGTCTTTTCTCCATCAACTTTTTTGCTGCAAATGGACAAAATGCTCGATGATAAAAAAAGCAAAGCAATCTTTTTCTAACACATTCAGTTAAAAGTCACTACACAGAAAATGAATCAAACAGGCAATATCCCACAAGCTGTAGTAGGCACCCAGGTGAACAAACACAGCAGCTGGCAGTGACCAAGCAAAGGATTCGATACAACATAAATGTCCATTAAAAACAAACCCCAAGTCAGAATTTTTTTTTTTTCCTATAAGGAAGTATCAGGAAAGAAATAATCTGTTATTTGAAGATCTAAACCAAGCATCAGGGAAAAAAACCCCACACTTTCTCCCCACATAACTAGCCAGCTTGGTTGGCCACTTCAAAAATCTCATATTACTGCTAGTTAACCAACCATGTAATTCTAATTTGTTATCACAGAGCAGGTACTGTACATGCTTATTTAGGCCATCCACATGACAGGGTAATTTGTAGTTATATAATTTCATGGTAATTATAGTTGGAATTACTATGTACAAACTGGGCATTTCCAATGTAATTACCAAAAACTAGAGGCTCAGTATTGACATGATTAGTAGAACCCTTGCAAAACAAAGTATTATGTAAGGTTGACTTGGAGGTTGTTTTTCCCTCCTCCTTTAGCTTTCTAATCGACAAAGAACAAAAGTGCAGAAAGCCGGAGACTGAAGCCAACATTTTTTGGTGTGGGTGGCACTTACCTCCCGTGAGCTGATTACAGTTGCTGATTCTGCCCGCCTCTATTTGTTATCAAGGATGAAACAATTTTTCAAACGTTACCCTCCACCAAAGAATTCCGGTAGATAAAAAAGTCTTTTTATTTTAAACCTTAATTGTTCAATTTGAAGACAGACACCAGTGCTGCTACCCTTCTTTCTGGTATATTCATTACTACACAGTACATGATTTCTACTTGTGTCACAGACACAAGAACACAGCCATAGCTGTGTAAGCCTGTGGAAAAAAGCAGCTTCAATATTTGAGATAGTGAACATGTTGCTAGCTGTATCTGCCTCATTTATTTATAAGTGGTCCAGGAATTAAAGGCCTGTTAGGCTACATAAATTCTGTAAACTGTTTTTCCTGAGTTATCTTCAGTTCACAGTTCATGGTCTCATTTGAGAGAATTAATTCAGGGAAGCCTACTCACATGGTTACAGTATTTGAAGCCCAAGAGATGGTGCTGTCTTCGCACGCTGTGATGGTTAAGCCTTTGTATCAACATCTGGAAATGAAGCAACGGGCACATGCAAATATGCAGAGTATCAATTCAAATGTCCTAATAATACGATCAATAAAAATAAAAAAGGGAAAATTTATAACTATCTCAAGGCAGTAAGAGAATGAATGAGAAAATTCACAACTAACAACAAAAAAGTATTTTCAGATTATGCCTATTAGGGACAGAGACAAGATGCCATCCGTGAACTTTCAGTCCCATCAACAACGAAGGAAAAAAGTTGGCATAAATGAACTTGAACGCAGTATTAAACTAGAATTATTTCACTACAGATCCTCATCACGTACAGATATTCTACCGTACTCACCATGACATGCTGCAAATGTATACCAATGGTTGCAGCCAGAGAGCCAAAATTTGTTAAGCATACTTAGTCAAAATCCTGGAAAACTGACAGCCAGGGAAGATTGAAGGAGTGAGAAGCAAGCAGCAGCTCCTCAAGGCTATTTCAGTCAAAGTACCTCATTCATGGATCTGTTTCTTGTGCTAATAATACAGCCCACATTATTACAAGTAGTTTTTAATAAAAAATTAAGAAGTGGGAAAGATTATTTGTCAGTGAATACTTTGAAGAATATTGTAATGCTCAATTTATTTGTCACTATAAAAAAAATAAATCACATACCCTTGTAACTGAAAAAGAAAGCCAGCTAGCTGGGAAGAAAATGCTACAGGAAGGATGCAATTACAAAATGACAAAGCAAAAGAGATCTTGCTAAGCACCAAGCTCCCAATCAAAGGATGGAGATGAGGGAGCAGGGTGCCATGCTGGAGGTGGTTCTGCCTTAGTTCAGTAGAACTGGGTGCTAGTTACAGCTGGTTTCAAAACTGATGGTTGAAAGTTGCCTGCAGCAAACTTTTTTCCTTACTTGCTTTATTTCTCTCAGACTTCCTACCTATGTGGTTTTCTTCTTGCTCACGCTCAACCTGCAAGGTTCCACTTCCTGGCTTCAGAAGTAGCTACTAATATTTTAGCAATACAGCCTATGATGAGAAAGACAGAAAAGGGTCTATAAGCAACACTCACATTTAAGTTACTGAATAAAGGAAGAAGAAAAGAGGATGAGCAAGAAGGTGGCAGGATGCTTTCCAGCACTGGACAGATCCTTGAGCAACCAGTTTACCAGGTTACATTTCAGCTCAGAATAGAATATAAAAACACTCTTTGATATTTAACCATTAAACCTATCCAGTGTGGAACTACTGCTCTAAGGCGGCAGCAAACCCAAACAAATTGGTGCGTGCAGGTTTTCCCTTAGGGTTTTCCCTTGCTGTGGAATGGTTTGGGGAGTGAGGTGGGGGAAAGACCCTGGTGACTGATCAACTGATAAACTGAAACCCTCTTGGTCCAGGCGCTACGCTGGCTATCGCATCCTCGTGGGCAGCACCAAATTTCCTAACTGCAGAATTAGGCACAGAAAAATAACCAACAGAATTTGCTGCCACTTATCATGGGGTTGGGCTGCCGTTCAAAACAGAGCAAAGGACCTTACGTTTTGGGTCCGATTCTCCCTTGCTCTTAATGACCCTGTTCTCTAGATCAGAACAACAACAGAACCCTAGAATTTCATCTTTGTTATGATTACAGCCCCAACTATACCGCTTTTACGCAGACCTGAACAGAAAGGAATTAAAAGCCTACAGGGAAATGAAGCAACATTCGTTACCGGGCAGACCTGTACATAGGAATTAACCATTATGAGAAGCTCCACAGCAGGCACCACCATTTCCCGGCCACGCTGCCGCCGGCGGGGGAAAGCCGAAGAGGCTCCACGCACTACACGATGCGGGCAAGAGGCAAGCCCCTCAGGCAGAGGAGCGGCCGCCGCGGAGGAGCAGGGCGGGCCGGGCCGGGCCGGGCCGCTCGCCGTCCGGGAGCCCCCGCCGTCACCGCCTGCCCCCTCACACAGGGCCTCGCTTCAGCACCCGCTCCGGGCGGGCGGGGCGGCGGCGCCGATGATTGGCTGGCCGCTCTCGATGGCGGGAAGGCCATCTCGCACGCCGGCAGCAGTCGCAGGCCGCGGCCGTCTCGGCGGGGAGGGCGCCGGCCCCGCCGCCGGCAGTCGGACCCGCGGGGCCGCGGGGGAAGGCGGGCACGGCCTCCCCCCACCCGCGCCAGGCTTCTACTCTCAGACCTTTCCTACTGCTGCTGCACCGCACTAACTCTTTCATTAACGTAGCGTGTGAACGGGAGAGAGGAAAATAACGCTGACGGGCAGTGCTGATGCTGTTCCCGTTAAGAGCGCAGGGAATTGCGCAGCCTTTGAGAGAAGAGCAGGCTCCGCGGGGAACAGAAGGGCCAGCTGGGAGGGGAGTGGGATTTAGGGCTTGCCCCTCTGTAGCCTGCCATCATGCTTCCATACTAGCTCCAAAGGTACGGCAACCTTCCGCGAGTCACGACCCATCCACTGTGCAGAGTTACAGCACCCGTATGTTACAGCACAGCCTTCCGACCAACAGCTGCGGTTGCAACACAGTCACCGTTCGGTAAACGGCGCCGCTGACGGTCTGCACAGCAAGTATAGCAGTTCAAGAAGAAATGATGGAGGCTGCTATCATAGTTTCAGTCACAAAGGCCACTTCTCAATTCAGGGGCTTGACCAGTCTTCCAACAAGCAGCAGCAGAGAGCTGCATACGTAGGAACTGTGTATCACCGACCAAGAGTTTGGCAAAATAAAGTGTCATCCCCACTGACAGAACGACACACACAGGAGAGGTTGCCCCTATACCCAGGAAATCCTTAAAGGGGAAGATAAAGGAACTGCACCTGTATTTCACTTGGCAAGCTGGAAAGCTGTCTGAGGAGGAATTCATTTTCATGGTCAGCGTTACCTGATTAAATTCTGCCGCTGCAGAACCACTTGCTCAATCTCTAGCTAAGGGAAAGTAAAGCTTTATTTCACACCTGAAAAAAGAGAGACGCACCAAAGCCATAAAGTTCAAGAAATTTGATTGTGCCTACAAAGCTGATTAAGCAACTATGTCAGAGCAAGTCTCAGATCTCTTGACACCCAGCCTGACTACTTCCTCTTCTAGACCATACTACCAAGGGACCTGTCACTCACTCACTCACTGATTTAAGTGAAACTTAAGTGAATTAAGTGAAACTCCCAAGCTTGCCACAACAGAATGGCCCGGCTCCTTTGGAAGAGAGGAGCCTGAACAGCAAGTGCATAAGTAATACTGCTCATACTGCCATGGAAATGTGAGAATTTCAGGTGGCACTCTCCAGCAAGAAGCTGAATGGTTATCTCTGAATCCTTTGATAGGAAAACATGCTCCTTTATTGGCCAGGCTTTGTGGGCACTCCTGTCTCAAAATACTCAACGCATGACAAATACTCTCAGGAGTTGGTTTACTGAATTTCCTCTTAAGACATAGTTTGTTAGAACAATTTCAGATTTTAAACAGCTCAGCACCAAATCTACAATTATTCATAGAAGCAAGCTCATCCGCCCCAGTATTTATCTGCTGAAGAAGATTTTGTTCTTTCTTTTATCATCGCCCACAATGACTTTCAGCTATGTTTCCTGTGGACACCTCTTGCCTAACAAGTGTAGACAGCCACCCGCTCAGATCCTGTACCTCTCCCTTTGCTGTTTACACTACTAATTCTCAGAGAAAATGCCCGTCCATAGTGCCACAATAAGCTGCTTGGTCAAAAGACCTAGACTTTAGCAGTGGCAGAGAGCTAGGATCCACAAAAGTTCCCCAAATGAGTGCATCTCTGAATTAGGCATGTATTGCCCAAAGAGAATAGCATTTTGTGTTGGTATATAAATGTTATACTTCTTCAGTGTCACATCAGCATCCTTCCTTTTCGCCCACTATCGTGTCAGAATCTCACTCTGGGCGACAGGGTACTAGGAAAGAGCAGGGAAGACTGCTGTTAGGGAAGTGAGGGATGGTCAAGTCCAGAAAGACAGGCTGGACGCTTGCCTTCATATGGGATTGATAATCCCACGCTTCAGCAATGCACAGAGCAGCACAGATATAAGAATTAAAGATGAAAGCACAAGACAAACATACACACTCCTACTGGGATGTCCAGGAGGACTGAAATGAGTGCTTCTGAGAGGACTGAGAGCACTTGCTACAATTCTGGACTGGTATCTCACAGCAGCTAGTTCTTTTTGGTGAAGAGTACACACATGCATATATTATTTTACCTTTTTCTTCCCCTTTTTTGTTCTTTGGTTTGAGTACCAGCCTACTGGAAAAGTATTGTACAATATCCCTGCTGCGCTACAAGTCTCCTTTTCGGTTCAATTAATGAGCCATAAATAACACGATGAAGGTGTCAACAAAGAGTGTAATTTATCATAACTTGTCAGAGGGGCAATTCTTAGGAGGAGAATGCTCATTCGCAGTCTGGCGTAACACACAAAGATTTATTCCTTGCCTAGTACCTCCCTCTACTCCCTCGGCCTGCCAAAATTTATCTTGTGCTGGAACCCTCACAGGTGCACCGCTTTGACAAATACGCTGTGAAGTCTGGTATTCATCACAGGCAAGCCTTTGTTGGGAAGGAGGCAGCAAGAAATAAATTTGTTTTAGAAAGAAGGTGCTCGTGATTCAATGTGCTCAGGGGTATGGGGAGAGGCAGACAGGCTCATTATTTTTAACCTCCCTGTGTCTGCAAGAGAAGAAAATGAGGTAATGTAGTTGATGTGACATTACAGTCCCTGACTTCATTACTTGCTGCATGGTTAAACAAGCACCTAGGTAATTACTACTACTGCAGTCTTACTCAGCTTCACTTTCGCCTCGCACTTGCCTCCAATAGGTAGGGCAACTGATGGCTGTTAGTACATTTTATGAAGGAAATTTTTTTATGGCCAAATCCTTCACATAAATTAAGATTCACCAGCTCAAAGGCTGTTCTTGCAAAGCCCAACTGGATATGAAGCTACTAAAACCATTTTTGGATTCATGAGGCAACAGTGTAAGACAGTATACTGAGTAAGGGGAGATTCTCTAAAATAATAAGATTCAGAAATCAGATAGAGGCTATGCTAGGGTAAAAAGCTAAAAAATTACATTGCTCCAGATTTACACCACCATGGCATCACACATCAAAACATAACTATAGATCACTATCTTCCCTGACAAACATAAAGTGCAACATTTACAGGCCTGAAACAGAGACTCACATCCAAACTGGAAATTTTCAGCATACACAAATGAGGGCAAATTCAGCCTGCACCTGAATTTGATGGCTGCAAGAGGGCATGCTGCCTATAACGGTCTGAATCAGTCATGAGGATTTATCATTTCCAACAACTATAGTTTGACATTCTGAATGCAAACTGGCCCAATTCTACCACACTGGGACTGAGGGTAGTTTGAAAGTAATTCCATTTTAGATTACTAACAAAACCCCTTCAAACTACCATATTGGAGTGATACATGCCTGCCAGTTTTCTAAGTGTGATACAGAAGGAGGAACAGAAAGCCTAACAGTAGAATGTAAAAAAAAAACCCACCAAAACCAAAAAATGACCCCATGTAAAAGAAATGTTTGCTGAAAAGAAATAACAAGACCAAAGGATTTCACTCCTTGGTCTTTGGACTGACCAAATAATGTTTTGCCAAGGAGAGAGAAGCTATTTAAGACAAGCTTGACAGCCACTATATTTCTTGAGATTATTTCTGAGCATAGAACAAATTATTTGGTCTCTGGAAACTGAATTGCTAAGGATGGATCACACAGATTTTAGCAATTTCTCCGAATAATTTTACTTCTCTACCTGTTAAAACTGAAAAGTGAGTTAAAAATTACAGTTTCTACACAGAATGCTGACTATTCATAACTAGTAAACAAGTCTGTTATATACACACACAAGTATCATCCTGCTCTTTGAATAGACACTTTTCTGCTTTTATGGCAAATCACAATTGATATCTCCCCCAATCCTGAAAGTCATGCTAACACCAGGAATCAGTTTAGGACTTCATCAACCTAACCTATCATCCTACAGGTTTGAAAAGTCAGTGGGCTCCACCATTCCTCCCCATTCTTCCACCTCTCTGAAGTGTCCCTTTAGAGCATGCAGCTTGCAAGCAGATGCCCTTCCTCATCAAAACTGTCAATTTCTTTTAAGCATTGGAAACCTTATTATTTAACTGTTAATTTTGTGATTTTGAGATTGACCTAGTGCTACCACAGCGTTTTTCATAAAAAAAGAAAGTGAGCTTTATAGTGCCCGTAAAAGCCAAGCGCAGAGAAAGACACAGGCAGCCTGAATTGTACGCTTTCAAGAAACTTTCATCTCCCCCCCCCCCTTTTTTTTTCTTTTTCTTTTCTTTTTTTTTTTTTTAAGAAAAAGAAAGAAGTTTTGAAACTTGGAACTGGCAGTTTCTTGGTTCAAGAAATACCTAATTAGCATAACAGCAGCAACATGCTAAGCTAATTAACAGCTGTAGGATCACAGTGGCCTCCCACTGACACAGGTCCAGACAAGCATTTGTTTTGTTTTGCTTTGTTCTAAAGGTTGCCCTGGTCTGTTCTTGTCTCTGCTCCCTCACATCATTTACTACCAGTTTCCTACAAGACAGATACTACAGGAGTTGTTCCACATTAGAAATGCTTTTTAAAGCAATTAAATCCAAGATGTTTGGATGTAGCTCGTGGTTCTTACCTAACACAATTTAAAAATCGCTTGGCAGACACAGTTCCTGGCGAAAAACTGCTTTCCAGTGACACAGCAAGGGCATCAGCTGCTTATACACCCCTGATAATTCAGTGCTAGGCTGTTTTCACCTCAGTACAAGCAATGCTCGAACATGGCAAATACGCTCCATGTTAGCATATGAGAACGCGATGTAGGATCCTGAGCAAGGAGTTCTAGAGAAAGAAAAAAATAATCCCTCATTGAACACAGCTCAAAGACTCAATCTCTGCAACTATGTCTGGATTTGCAGGATATATATTAAGTATACATATATATGCATATGGATAGACATGTGAAGGATACGTACAAATACATTTAACTGGGAAAAAAAATAAACAGTGTTCTAAGAAAATTTTTTCCATCAAAACATGGTATATCTCAGCCCCCATCAAACATAATTAAGGGGGGCACATGCACAACACATGCAGGGCTTAGGTCTCAGCATGCTTGACACAGCTCCGGAGGTGGGTGGCGGAACTAGCTTTAGGCCACTTTTCTGTTTTCCCTGATAGTGGTGCTGACTGGAGTCCAAACTGACTCTTGCCAGAAGTTACAGTTGTGGCTGGCAAAAAAACAAGAACTATATTTCATGAAGAGTTGGAAAATGCTTTCCATTCTGTACCAGAAGAAAGATGAAAGCCTTGAGAATTTTGCAAAAGCGCTATCTTGGAACAGTTAACAGTCTAGTAGCTTAAGCAGTTACCCGAGACAAGGGTGCCAAATCAGGCAGAACCAGGACCCATACCGCATCCTAAATGAGTTCTCTAATGGCTAAAAGCCAGAGAGTCAATAACCACATATATTTGGCTCAGTGAACAATTAATGATTATTTCAAATTGGATAACTCCCAAAATGAGACTGAGAGGTACCAGAGCTTGTGCTGACACCTGTCAGTCCCATACCCCAGAAATCTCACTGGCCATCCTTCTAAGGTGACAGGATCCTTCCTTCCTTTCTGGTTGCACAGCAGTGAGTATTCCTTGTGGAAATACTCAAATTCCCATTTTAAGCAATGGATGTGGCTTTTTACGTAAGGCAAGTTCTGCACCACAGGCTGCAAACTAAAAAACTTTTAAAGTGTGCTTTCTTGCACCTGTAATTTTCTGAAGTGTACTAAGAAAGTTAAAATGTATTAAGAATGTATTAAGCAAGTTAAATGATATTTACCAACAGAGACATTTTATCAGACCACAGGTTATGATGTGAAGTCAGTGCATGGCAATCAAATATTGTCTGTTATCTTAGAAAAACATTCTAGGTAGGTTGGCCTGTGAAAAATAAAATCATTTTTGCAAGAAAAAAAAAAAGAAGTACATTTATACACATTTATTTATATATATGCACATAACAGGTAATTTTGTAAAAGCTGAAAGTAGCTCCTGTACACATGACTATCATCTTTGCTTTCAGCTCTGTGTATTTGAACTCGTCTTCTGACTTCAACACAGCAGGGGCAAATATATTTACTTCTAAAACAAAGCCAGACCTGTTTGGAGGTGGACACAATAATCAATCCACTTGCCACAGAGGCAGTAAGTGTTCATTTACTATTATATGACCTGTAGCAATACATATTATGTCTTTTGCCAGCAGGAGCCTTGCCAGCTGCAATGCACTACAACTTTGTCAGCAATCAGTCACAACCATCCTTTGCAACCTTTTGTTTGCTGTTTATTAAGGTGAATTTGTAACAGCAGGATAGAAGATTTTCTGGAGACCATCCTTCAGTTCTAAGTGGTAATGTTGATGCTGCTTCAAGTCAGCACTTACCATTAAATTGCCCTATAGATTTTACCTCTTGCATTTCTACTTCTAGTTCAGCTTTGTGCAGTCTGAAGAAGGCAGCCCTTCCTCTGAGCAGGAAGGAAACCCTCTCTGTTCTTAGACCCTTCATTTTGTACGGTTGTCACATCCAAAAAGGCCTCGAGAGAACACTAAACTGGTTTGCAGTACTGTAAGGGAACTTACTAAATGGAGTAAGGGAAGTTACTTAATTGAGACTGAGATGATATATATGCAGGAGACCACAAATTATTCCTTACAGTACTGGAGGCCTGATTCCCCATACATGATGCTAGCAGAGCTAGCAGATATTTCTACAAATTTTTAATAACTGTCTAACAACTTAATTCCCATCTAATTACTAATAGAATTACTACATTAGAAAGTGTATTTTTTTTTCTTTGTAATAATATTAACCCCATCCAAAGCTTGATGACAGACAGGATCCATTAATCATGCCATCAATATCCAAATATCTGTGGTCAGTAACCTATATACTGCTGTGGGAAAACCTATCAGCTGCTACACTAATTATTTCTTGAATGTAGGAACTGTCAGCTGCAAGTTTCAAATATATCATCCACCTTCAGAAAAAAGACAGATATATGTTTCCGCACAATTATAAGCTGCCACTAATCAAGTAAGATGCCCTGTGCCCTACCATCAATGCCTATTTGTAAGTGACAGAAAGGCCAGGGAGTTGGACTTGATGCTTAGTTTGGTTTTGTAACAATCTGGATATAAGCTATATACTAAGTACACACAGTATGCTGTATACTCTACCTTGCTTCACCTGGGCCTCTTTCAATCACCAGGAAGACAAAAGAAGAAAGCAAGACAGGCAAAAAGCACTCATTTGGGATATGCTGCATCATAATGTTTGCTTCTGAAGACTAATTACAATAATACAGTTGAGATTGTGTCCATTCCCATACTCACAACCCTCATCTATAAATTACAGCTACTGAAGAAAGCTGTGCCATAACTCCAACAAGCCACTTACTAATCATAACTGCTTATTTACTATAATTTGAAAAAAACATAAGAAGGTCTGGAATCTACAGAGTTTTGCTATAACTAAAGTGCTCGGGCAAATGACTACTACTCTAAAGGCTCTAAAAAATACTAAATATTGCAAACCCAATCCATCTTAAGCCACTGATAAAACATTGGCATTCTTACTTTCTCAACTGTATTTACATTTTTAATGATTTGAAGACTTCAGTAGATTCTTATACTTCTTATATAAGCAATCTGTATCATTATTTTAAATTGAGAAATTAAATTTATGAGGAGTTTTCATTTATTTTATTGTCTTATTTAACACCTATTAAACATGCTTTTCCCAGATAACAACTTTGTCTAATCTCACAATCATGTCATGAAGTGATTTTAATTTGTTTTTGCTTTTAACAGTGTCTAAATGAATACTTCAGCTCAAGGTTTTGGGTTTTTTTGTTTCTTTGGTTTGTGTTTGGTTTTGGGGATTTTTTTTCCCCCTTTTCTCTCCCAACTGATGATAATCAAAGACCAACCTCAGCTATTTTGCTTAAAAATCCATCTTCTTCATGAAGCACCAGGTCATGGTCACTTGCTTTCTTCTAGCCACCTCATCAGTCCTGTGTTAATTGGAGACACCCAAATCTTCCTACTCTCAGTCATGACTTGTAGAGAGCTGGGGGAGTATGAAGTCCCCCACACTCTTTGCTTGTCTAAGCTCATTGCAATCTCATTGAGGAATAACTCTGTGCTGTCATTAAGGCAGTAAAGGAGCTCTCTCTAAAATTTTCCCCTGGCATTATTGAGAAAAGACAATTGCTTAGAAATTGAAAGTATGAAGACTCATATTCATTTAGTAATGTGGCATTTACGAGTGCAAACGTTACACAATAAAAGCTTACAAGTGACATACAAGGACATAGTAAAAGGGTGGTATTAAAGCCCATTTGATTTCTCACCTTTGTATTTTACTGTTAAGGAGCCCATCTCAATTCTCATTGAGGTCAAGAGCCTAATTCCTCAAAAGGAGTGCTTCAAGCTAACAAACATCATGTGTTCTTCAGTTCTTCTAATTTATGGATGATGCTGCCAATATTAAGACTAAATGCTAAATTCTTTTAATGAGTAATCATCTGTGAAAGATTTCTCTGCTCAAACAATGTATCGAAAATGATGTCCTAAAGATAATTTCCCTAGGCTGTCAATGAAGGAAAAAGTCATGTTTTCCCTAAATGACATCTAGGGTACCAAGCAAGAGGAGAAAAAAAGGGAGCAGAGGAACATATTTAAATGATGAGTCTTGAGAAGCAACACATAGGTATGTTACCCTAAGGACTATTGGCAATATGAGTGCAGTGATAGATGGGACACGTATGGGTCAGAGCTCCCAGAATTGAAGACTGAAAAGTCCCTTGAAGAGAATGGGCAGAAATGGGCTGACAGGCCTTATTTTATTTTGAGGAGGCACTCTGAGGTCAAGTGACTTAACCTAGCTTAGCCCTGGACAGATCTATACAACTGATCAATTCTAACATTATCAGTAGAGAAAAGTAAAGATTTACCAAAACCAGACCAAAACCCTTGCACATGAATTATGTGCCAGTCCTATACTGTCTTATAGGCCTACTTAAGCAAAGAGCCATCTCCAGTTCCAGTCAGACGACTAATAAACTTATACAGCTAAACCTATAGAAAGGTTAGAAGGATCAGATTGCAACTATCTAAGCCTGAATATATTAGGAGGACAACAATTCTCTAGGTAAGAAAGAAATGATGGCATGCTAGGAAGCTGTGTTTTTGCCAGCTGGACCAAGTTTTCTATTGGTATTGTTTCAGGAAACAGCCACTTACTAGCAGTATTTAATAGCAGTATTTCACAATAAGGAAAATACTTTGCAAACAGTCTAAAGGTGGGAGGGGTTACAAGCAGCATGAATGAAGATGAGAAGTCAAGTGATCTCATGTTGGAGAGTGACACGAAACAAATGGTAATTCAGCAAGGATGAAGGTAAAATACTGAGCTCGTGTGGTGTAAGTGACTCCACAAAACATGGGGAAAGAACCAGGTAGGAACTCTTTGGGGAGGATCTGATGCTTCTAAGCATCTGAAAGAAAGATGCTGCTTGGCTGGAAAGAGCTCAGAGAAGAGAGTGGACAATAGGTAAGTAAGAAAATGTTAAAAAAAACTATTTGATTTATGGTCTAGATACCAGAAGACTGAACAGATATTACAGGAGTCTCCAAATAACTGAAAGCTTGCCAAAGACAGCAGTCGTCACATTTTTCTCCCTGACTCCTGAGGATAGCACTGAATGTATTGAGCTTAAACTGCAACAAAGCAGATATAGATCAGATGTCACAAATAACTGACATGGATTACCTGAGCAATTATAGAATGTCCATCTTTGGAGTTAAGGTGGGCACACATCTGTCAGTCAGGAATGCTTTCCAGATAAAGCTCCTACCTTCAGGCACAGGAATGGCTAAGATGACTTCTCAAGGTACCTCCCAATCCTATTCACTATTACCTTTTATGTTTGCCACAAAAAACAACACTAGAGAGAGTAATAACCTACAAATAATCCTCAAGTCACTGCATCCAGATACATGGCTTATTAGAATAGAAATGACTTCGATAAGTATTTCAGGGATCAAACCAAACAACCCAGAAGGTGCTAAACAAAGAAAGCAGATGCTCTATATCTTGGGAAGAAATTAGTAATTAATGGCATGGCCTTCCAGCCATGTGCAGGACCATTTACTCAATTATCCATGGCCAACTGTTAGCTAACTGTATTTCCTCTCTTATTACACACAGTACCACAAAGTTCATTTACTATAATGCTTACTACTTCATTGTTTCCTCCTTACTCTATCACGCAGCAGTTGTAGCTCTGTAAATTTCTACTCCAGTGCAATTCACCACAAAGACTATTATGAACACTAAAATAATTGTTAACAGTAACGCAACAGTGAAAAACGTTTCCATACACCTACAAACCATGCAAATATAAAGCAGACAGGATGTCTATGCAGCAGATATGGAATTCATTTTTCAGCTGAGAAGTATCTCCATCCGTGGTGTAAATAAACAAACCAGAACCCAGCTAATTTTTACAAGCACAAGGAACGAAAATGTTGTACTAAGGCTTTCTTGCATTCTTTCTTCCAGCAACTTAATTATGTTAATGCACATGAGGATAACTTCCTTTGGTATGTTTGGGGCTACAGCTTTTGGAGCTGAATTCCAAGCTTCTGGCATCATCAGCTTCTGAGTGACCATGATGTGTCCCATAAAGATAAGAAAATCTTAAAACGAAAGTGATTTGTTAAATTCTGCTTAACTGTCAAAGGTGCTATGAAAGATAAATACGATATTTTGAAGTACGTCTTAAACCAAGGACAAGAGCAGTCAACATTTTCAAATGCACCCTTATCATTTTTGCAAGTACTTTTTTTAAGAGCTCGAGTCCCACAGAAAAATCAATGGGACTTGGTGCTTGTCTACGCAGCCTCATTCAAGTCAAGTTAAATCAAATTAACTAAAGTGAAAATTACTATGTATTAAAGATCATTAAATTCTTTGAAAGACTCCTCATTCAGAAGCAAAGTGGCTTTCGTTATTTCTCATTTCAATTCATTTTGGAAGTACTCTAGTGTTCATTTTGGCAAAACATCAACCTTCAGACTATTTGTCCCAAAAGCACAAAGACTCAGATTAGAACCAAAAGAAATCAGAATAGAGGTTCACAAAGCTTGTAGAGAAAGCAAACAAATATTGAAAACAGTGATTTAATCAAAGACAAGATGGCAATTACTAGCAAGATTGTTTTCCCTGTCTGATATCACACACCCCACCCCCTAATAATTATTTCACCTGCTGTAGGTTTGGAATAAAAGCAAAAAAAAACCCCAATTTTCCCCACTGTTTATGTCCTGAATACTGCCAAATGCAATTACACTTATTACTGCAGAGCCAGATTTTGGATCTTGAATGTATGACAATGTTTTTGCTCTGAGAACTCTGACTAGCACCCAGAAGAGGGTAGACAATGATGGTAAGTAAGTTGGGGGGATGGCATAAGTGACGTTTGAAGTAACAGTAAGATGTAGTCTCTAAATAACCAAATTAACTTCTACTTTAGGCATTTGTATTGCAGGGGTGTCTTAAGTCTTGACAGGATGGCACCTCCACTTCTCTGGGCAACAAAAACTAGCAGAAAAAATCAACATCCCTGTCCAAAGAAGCCAAGTCTCCAGTGGGGTTGGGGGGTTGGTGACGAGAAAAATAGAAAGGCAAAAGCCTTTCTTTGCTGGTATAATATCAGACAAATAGAACTAGAAGGGGTCTCAAGAGGTCATGCAATCTGCACCCAGCCCCAAGTTGGGATCCACAATACCTGTGTCCTTCAGAGGGATGCCTGACTGCCCTGCCTTTATCAGCTTCTAACAATGAGGATTCTAGAGCCTCTCCAAGCAACCTACTCCTACACTTCTTAGGAGTATAGGAATCATAAAGATCATAGAATCATTTAGGTTGGAAAAGACCTTCAAGATCATCGAGTCCAACCATTAACCATGCCCACTAAACCAGCTCCTGAAGTACCCTGTCCACTCGCTTTTTTAATATCTCCAGGGATGGTGACTCAACCACTTCCCTGGGCAGCCCATTCCAATGTTTGACAACCCCCTCAGTAAAATTTTTTTTCCTAATATCTAACCTAAATCTCCCTTGCCTCAACTTGAGGCCATTTCCTCTCATCCTATCTCCAGCCACCTGACAGAAGAGACCAGCACCCACCTCACCACAACCCCCTTTCAGGTAGTTGTAGAGAGCGATAAGGTCTCCTCTCAGCCTACTCTTTTCTAGACTAAACAGCCCCAGTTCCCTCAGCCGCTCCTCATAAGTTCCTAAATGTCTTGCTTAATACTCCCTTGCTGCACTTAAAGTGAAGTGAGCGATCCACCTCTTAGCGGTGGACTACCTCACAACTGGATTTCAAGACAATTTTTTTGTGTTCCTCTTCAGAGAAAGAGAACAATAAATACAAAATTACAATTTCAAACGTTCAAAGGAAAACATTTTATTTCCAACTTTCTTGGAAAACAATCATCAGGTAGGACCAGTTGATTGACTAAGCAGTGAGTTGAAGGGAAACACTGGGTAATTCTATATCCTATGTCAGGTATGATTTTTACTGCACCAAACAACATGAAAATACACAGTAGGAAAATGTGGCCCACCAACTGTGGGTCACAATGCTAACAGCACTTTAAATACTGACACTTTCAAAGCCAAGGTAAATTAAACAGCAGGTATTACTGCATGAAAGTGAGAAATGTTTCCTTATATACCTCCAATTGCACAGAAAAAAAACCAGAAAAATAAGCTTCCTTTGTGCCCTGAAAATGTGTATCTTTGTAGTGGTGCAATGCAAATTCTTAAACCTGTAGCCACTACAGTAAAATCAACCAGATCCCAGGACTCTGTTTTGCCAACTGCAGCATAGAAGTATCCCCTTTTTAATGAGGTTGTCATCACATAGCAAAGTCTCATACTCCTGGGAATTTGGAAGGAGCTAAGATCAGGCCACTTTGTTAGTATATAACCTATTTTAAATTATTTTGTCGTGTAACAAAGCTGCCTGACTTAAAACACGATATTACTGATGTTGATGGAAATAATGATCTTATTTTACTTAGAGATTGCGACTAAAGTGAAAAACATGAAATAACAGATTTTTCAAATATGACCTCTCAGTCTACACACACAATCTGCAGTAGCTTTAGATGCCAAAATCCTTAAGCTCAAATACTTACTGCACATGGGAAAATACAAAAGCCTTGTTTCACAACTACTTGACTATTACTTCGAAAAACAAATCACCACAAGAACAATCAGTACTAATTCCACATTTGTGTAATTCAAGTTTCAGGTCTATCTAAAGTATGGCTAGCTGTTATACTGCCTTGCTGCTTTATGATCTCTGTCTAAATGTGTCACACGGATGTATCTATTGTGCTATCTTGTTCCATTAAACCTGAGCCATTATTTCACTTCTTAGTGGGGATGACGAAAACTCTAGCCAACATTCAAACGAAAAAAACCAAAACAGGAGCCTCAAAGCTGAATTTCAAGGTAAGTCTTTTTGTGTTCCTCCCCAGAAGGAAAGAGGAGGCAGAAAAATCCAGTGAAATACACGCGACAGAGAATGGAATGCAGAAAAATCCCCCACAGCTAACATTAATAAAGGAGCAGAGATGTGGAAAGAGGAAAAAATCCAAACTAAAACAACATTTAAAATATATTGTATGGAGTGGTGGCTTATTTTGCCAAAGATTAATTCAAAAGGATGTTTTTGTTCCTGTTGTCCTACCTCTGGTTCTTTGCCTGGGCCTTCCTTTAAGTAGAAAAACATGGCAATATTTTTAGCTGACCCACCCTGAGGGAGAAGAGAGACTGACTTCCGCAAAGTTGTCCATTCTCATTTTTTTTTCTTTTCCAGCAATTTTGTTATCCATTCGTTATATATCACAGCAACAAGATCTTTCTAAGGTATTAGCAGATTTTCTAAGAATTAATTTTTGATTTTTGCTGCTTTGCTGGAGATTCTGAACAGGAAGTTGCAGCTTTGAGAGAAGATTTGCACACGCCACTATAAAACATAGCACTTCCTTATGTCTGCAAGGATGGCCTTGCAATGGGGTGGGAAAGACTATTAATGAGTAAGCAAGCATGCAACTTTCAGATCTGATTCAATGCTAAAAAGGAGTAAAATACTCTCTGTTTTCCTTCTTGAAAAAGTCCTTGAAAATGTGAGGTCTAATATGGCAAGAGCAAAGAGAGCAAGTCACAACATTTAAATCCTTCCATATTTGTTATCACTTCAGCAGGGCTCCAAAGACAGAGATCTGTGCAGTTCAGAATAACATGGGTGATCACAGATTTGATGGCATAACAAGACCTAAATTATGTAGCAGCAGAAATAACCAGGATACTTTTACAGTTTGGCACCAGCAAGTTACTAATTTATGCTTTTTCCAGTTGTACACTGTGTATTCCAGTCTTTTTAAAAAAGAATCAGTTCTGTTCAGCTATGACTTCTTCCTTCCCCTGTTTATATTTGGAGGCCATTATTTAGTTATTTATTTTTGGTAATAAAATCCGCAGGCATCACTGTTCAAATTAATAAAATCCCAATATCCCCACCACAAATGCAGAAGCCTGGCACTTTCTTCATTGACTAGGGAATGAGCTGGCAAAGCTAAAAGCTTAAGCCAAGCTTTTAAGATTTTTCTGATTCCTCTCTCTCATTCCCCCTGCCCCCCCTTTAAATCTTGGAGTAAAAGAAGATTAGTGCAGATGGATGAAAATATTTTTTCCACTTCAGCATTTGCTGTCACTATTCAGTGCTAAGCGGGTTCTCATATGGTGTCACTGGAAAGATGGAAATTCCTACACTTCTCTTAAATATAATCACCTTGCCACAAAGAAGGAAAAAAAAGAAAAAATGGATGTTTATTTTGCCCGGGTTTCCTGTGATTTATCCAGCAGGAGAACCTGTAAACATAGTAACATCTCAAATTGATGCCTTGCCTTTTATGAAAGTTCAGCTGGCTTCTTCTGCGCCACACCAATCTGTTTCTGGCTCACTGTGCCCAGCCAGTAAATTGACCTGGACCCAGGAAAGATGAAATTATGCAGACTTAAAGTAATCCCCCTCGCTGAGCATGCAGGCACATGGCTGGATTAACCAGGGAGGGGAGCAGAGGGGGGGGGTGACTATAGCAATGGGGAGGCCTTCTGAAACCGATAGCCACCTCTCCTGCCGCAGTTGCAGGCTGGCTGGCTGCTGGGACTTGCACTAGGGGCAGCACTGGCAGGAGGAGGTAGGGAGCCAGCCCTGTCAGCTCCCAGCCTCTCAGACCTACACACGCTCATTTACACCTTCCTTAAATAAGTACATACAATCCAATACACCGTCACAGGCACCCGAGTCCCGTATTTCCATTGTCAAATTGGCCATTTACCATGAGTAAACAAAGGGGGAAAATGATACTTTTACACATCACAAGTGTTGTAACATCAAATAAATATAAGCCAAGACGTAAGCAAAGGCTTTCATCCCTGAGTGTTAACTTAGAAAAGAATAGGCCTGCTAATGACTTCATTTTCCTAATAAATATTCAGATGACAACTGGATTCGGTCACAAGTGATCACCAATGCTTTCAGAAATAAGAGAAGTGGTCACACCACAGATTTCAACACAACAGCATTAAATGTCTTCAAATCACCCTCGTCTCCAACAGCAGAAATACAAGTAGCTGCCTAGGCAGTCACGTGAGGATAAATGACCATTGTCACAAACAGCCAATGTTAAACTGTACCTTGGTTATTTAATGCTATTTGAAAATAATAGTTTACTTAATAAATATCGCATAATTATTAAGTCTGATTAGTAACCATGTTTCCTTTCAGTTGGAAAAGAAACATTTTAATTACTAACAGTTCTGCATAAAGAGAGAGAAATCCACTTCAGAAATCTCTGCGTTTGATCTAAACTAGCTTTGTCATTCATAATGAGGATATTTTCAGTTCTGAAGCCCATGGATTATCTGAAAAAAAAAATGAAAAAGCCCATGATATTCAGCAGCTCTGCAGGCCACCAGCACATGTGGATACTATGATGCTCTGTATCTTCCCTTCCACGGCTCCTCCTCTTGTAATACCAATCCCCCTGATTCCTTATAGCTCGTCCCTTCTAGCTCTGTAGCCCCTCAGTCTGCTCTGATTTTACATGGGCTGAGAATCATGGGACTTTCTTTTTTTTTTAAATGGATGCAGATTATTATCAAAGCAGGGGCTATATGCACCCTTTTTACATCTGTATAAAATCTATGCAGCTTGTATTCTTTTTATATTACAGAAACTTGAAGGGGATCCCCCAGTGTCAGCCATTGACATAAATCAGACTTAGATTTGCAAAAATGCTCTGACTGTTAAAAACAGAGTAAGAGATTCTTCCCATTTCTTTTACCCTTTCTTATCAAGGCCAAAGCTGATTTTTAAAGGCATCCTGAGCAATCATCTAAATTGAGGTTCAAATCAAACACATTTTGAAGTGCTCTGTTCAGCCGGTACCTCAAAATCAATCTTGAACTGCAGAGAAGGTCAGGAGACTCATCTGTGCCTCCACAGTAGCATCTGCAATGGCAGATCAGAGTTGAAGTGCACAATTGCTCCAAACTACAGGCAAGATCCACCTTTTGCTCTGAACGATATCACGAAAGAGGTTTGAAAACAGTGCATGCGAAGTGTGTATAAAGGTATCATTAAAAAGCTATTAACACAAACTTCTTTGGAAATGGAGGGGTCCCTTAGCCCTCAGCCTCAAGGAACAGGCTCTCCTGGTCCTCATTAATAACCATCTATTAAAAACACTGACATTAAAACTAACTTAAACAAAAAGAATGCTCATACAGACCGGCAGGTGTACCTGTATTGGCAACACAGCCTCAGAACAGAAACTGTTCCTACCTTATCTTGATGCCAGCTTAGGAAGAACTATGTATTTATACAGCACTGGATTCTGGATCTGAACAAACTGAAGGTCTTCTAACAGCCCAGATAATTACAAATAGCCAAATATTTTGGGATTGACTGAAATTCAGTGCTTTTCACATGGAAGTATTCCCTAATTCTGGCAATCGGAAATCAACTATGGCAAACTAGTTCCCCCATAAGTTAAATACACAGAGAAGATCAGGGATAATAACCCATAAGGTAGGAACTATGTGGAGTAAGTTTTACAAGCACTTTGCTGGATATTATATGTTCCTCTCAAAGCACATACTTACAAATAAGAGAACGTATTAAAAAAATAATCTTCTAAATTATAAGGGGAGATTCAGAAGAATCTCATTTTTGCATTTGGAGTTCAGTATTTACTTTGCTTGCTTACTATATTGAATGTATTGAGTTATAAAACACCGATTAGATTAAAGAGAAGTCAAACAGAATTATCTTTTTTTGATTACACTTCCAACACTGGTCATTTGGAAACATCTCATTTGAATTTACTGGACTGTAAAGTATCACTACTTTCCGAGATCCGAAAAGGTAACAGAATAACTGGTTTCTGGAAGCTCAGTTACAATCTTTATTTGAATGTCAAGCCATTTAACTATATTTTAGTTATGTCAAGATTTAGTGTATTTAAATGATTATGGGACTACTGTATTGTCTATGATTTTAAAACAAAAAGTGGGTTACAGTTTGTATATTTAAGAAATGAAGATTGAAAAGGTAAAAGGAACAATAATCAGATTTCAGTAGACAGTACACATCACACTAGTCCAAATGTGCAGTAGACTTTTAAGAGTGTTCACAAAACTGATGCAGTTTTTAAAGATAAAAGTTATGGTAAACAACACAGTCAAACTAATTACTTACAACTGAATCTCTACAGTAGCAACTTTCCTGTGATCTCTTATACTTCTTCCTTGCTGATGTATTTAGATATAAAATACCACAACAAACAAAGGTACCAGAAAACATCCTACAGCATAAGTTTGCAGACAGTTTTGCATTTCTACAGCTGTTTTGTGTAACTGATAAAAACACACATTGATTTAGTAATTTATAGAAATCAGTAATGTGAAGAACTTCTAATCTACATCCGAAGCCTCTGTTACCATTAGCTATCTAACAACTGTTACGTTTCACCTTGGAAATCCTTCCAATGTTGTAACGTGGCAGAGCGAATGAGATCTGTTTTGTTTCTACAGAAACATCACAAACTTTGGATCCAAATCCAATTTTAGAGGAGAAAAAGTGTTACTATAAAATTTAAGATGCCTTTATACACTTGGTTAAGTGAGGTTAAGAGAGCTTTTAATGCAAGCTTCTCTGCACAGTAGACCTTTGATACCTACGCATAAGCAGGAAACTGACCACAGCTGAAGAAAGCAGAAGCAAAAGCCAGGCTGTGCTGGTTGAACACTAAGAGTATTGCCATTAGGAGTATTTCTACAAATCTGTATTATTTGTTGCACTGCAAAACAATCTTTATTTTCATAAAGACATACCAAACCCAAAACACCTTTAAAACTGAAAGGCCAACTACATATCTGAATGCTTAGTTTGGCTAAAATAAATAAACAAAACAATTCATAAATCATCCCATAAGTACTTCTGAATGATGAGCTGGGTGGCTGGACACCAGGTGCCCACCAGAGCTGCTCTATCACTCCCCTCCTCAGCTGGACAGGGGAGAGAAAATATAATGAAAGGCTCCTGGCTTGAGATAAGGACGGGGAGAGATCACTCACTATGACAGGCATTCGCCTTGGGGAAATTAATTTAATTTATTACCAATCAAATCCGAGTAGGATAGCGAGAAATAAAACCAAATCTTAAAAGCACCTTCCTTCCACTCCTCCCTTCTTCCGGGCTTAACTTTACTCCTGGTTTTCTCTACCTCCTCCCCACCAGCAGTGCAAGGGGACAGGGAATGGTGGTTTTGGTCAGTTCACACATTCTCTCTGCTGCTCCTTCCTCTTCAGTGGGAGGACTCCTCGCTCTTCCCCTGCTCCAGCGTGGGGTCCCTCCCACAGGAGACAGTCCTCCACAAACTTCTCCAACGTGAGTCCTTCCCACAGACTGCAGTTCTTCACAAACTGCGCTCCAGTGTGGGTCCCTTCCACAGGGTGCAGTCCTTCAAGAACTAAGGGGGACAGCCTGCCTCACCATGGTCTTCATCACAGGCTGCAGGGGAATCTCTGCTCCGGCGCCTGGAGCACCTCCTCCCTCTCCTTCACTGACCTTGGTGTCCGGAGAGTTGTTCCTCTCATACACTCTCACATCTCTCCTCTGGCTGCAATTGCTGTTGTGCAGGGCTTTTTTCCCCACTTCTTAAATGTGTTATCCCAGAGGTGCTACCACTGTCACTGGTGGGCTCGGCCCTGACGCCGGCTGGCATTGGGTCTGTCGGACACAGGGGAAGGTCCTGCCATCTTCTCACAGAAGCCGCCCCTGTAGCCCCTCAGCTACCAAAACCTTGCCTCACAAACTCAATACATGAGCAAATAACATTTAAATAATCTCCCAACAGACTTTCCAGCAAATGCCGTCAAGAATTTAAAGTTCCCTTTCTGCCGCTGTTCCAAGTGACATCCTGAACACAGAACAGTGGGATTATACAGAGTTGCATGCTGTTTGGCAGAATCTATTTTCTGCAAGAGAAGGGGAGAAGAAATATTCACTACACTTACTTTCTCCTGTAAATGTTAATTTCCCATGTGTTTGGTGAAAGCATGTGCTTGAACAATCCACATGCTGGAACGTCAACATGAACAATTCTATAGCATAGCTCCACTACACAAATTATGTTTAATATCAGAAGAAAAAGGAAGAGCTTTTCCCAGAGACTGCTACATTCTCAAAGGCCGTTCAAGGTCACATTCCTTATATTGTATTTACTGTCACATAGTTCATATTATTTAATATAACAATTCAGTATCTGTTTAAGATATAGCATCCTCAAAGGCTCTGAATAGAACTCTATCCTCTGAGGTAGGACAGGGTAAATAATCCTATTTACAGCCAGACTTCCAAAAGTCTTTAGCCAATTCCTGTGCCGGATGACTAGATTACAGTACTTCAAGGTTTTTCTCCAGATTTTACACATTTAAAACTAGAAAAGACTGTTCCATCAAGCACACTCTTTCAGCCTGTAATCAGCCTTGTTACTTCCAGGAGAGTTTAAGTGACACTATAAATAGAAGCAGATTTTATGCTTTCTTTGTACATAAAACACTGTAGGTGCTACTAAAAGCAGATACATTAGAAATAATTCCATTTATTTGATAGTTCTTAGTTTGCACAAGAGCTAATTTTTAAAATGTCTTTGCAGCATAATTGGCGTTACTCTATTGTAACTTTCACTATATCCATTTCCTACCAAGGAAAGTTATTTCTCATAATGATGACAACCCTGTACATCGCAACACAGAAGAAAAAAAGTGGATGAAGAAAGTGGACTCCACTATTCAAGCGAACAGTGCCTGAATTTCAGGGACCCTTCTATGTTGCCAAGTAATACAGCAAGCCCAGCTGACACCACTTCAGCTTTTATGTTTTCAGCCACCTGGTCAGTACAGACATCCCACAAGAAAGTTTGAAGAGTCAAGATCAATTCTAAGGTGCTATCCAATGCCACCACACCTGAAGTGATCAAAATAATATGAACAAAATGAATTTTATTGGCCACTGTAGAGTCACAGCTTTCATGACAAGCAGGAGTTTGGCCTGAAGAAGCTCTCCACCCAAGCATGCATCCGTCTCATTACAAGACTTGTGTTTTGGTGATGTTCTGCAACAGTCAGTTGACCCTATCTGTTCCAGGCTGCAAGTACACAACTAGAAATAACATTTGAGAAAGGTGCCATGTCATGTTGAACAGCAGTTAACACAAGGGTCATGCTCCTGTCAATCTGTATTCAGAGGCCTACAATATGCAGAACCATTATAGATTTGTGGTAATTATGTTTTTCTCTACCAATCCCTTATAAGGTCAGCTTTAACAGAAGCTATTATAACATTTTTTAAGAGTTTGGAAATGAGTCAATTGGTAAGGGGTTCCCAAAGTTCTGTTTCTACGGTGTTTTGCTTCTTACTGTGTGTATATTGCTCACACATAGTATTTGCAAGCACTGCTAGCTGCATAGACTTGTTCCACGTTTCCCCATCGCCAACATTTTACATCTTTTTAATCTCTGTCATTCCCTTGCACTGAATCTTAAAACGCACTGATTTCCTTTGCTGGAAATCATAACAGGGACAACAACAAAATCGGACTTTACTGTGAACAGACTTAAATTGATTTTTCAAAGGGTTTTAGACAAGTAATTCCCCTGGCACCTAGTACAAATCCTTGTCAATAATTAGGGCTGTAATAAGAACAGGATGTTCTCTTCAAGGCACTATCAAAAAGAGCAAAATGGTTGCCTTAGGGAGGCCTGATCCAAGCCTGGCTGTGCACGTCCCTTCACCCTGTGCCAGGACCTGACAAAAGTACTTTTTGGTTGCCTAGTCCCACACCCCCACCCAGCAGACAGTAGGATCCCAAAGGGAAGCAAAGGAGGGGTGCCCACGAGATACCACCACGGTTCACTGCAACTCTGCAAATGCTACTGTCAAGACTTTCCCTTAAACATAAAAACTTTAGAAACATGTGTTCTCCCACATAGATTCCAAACCATTGTTCATTTACATTTTAAGTCAACTTTAATTTACTTATGTATGTGATAAAACGGGTTCCTTCATTACCTTGGTATTACAATGTAGAATCATAGAAGAGTTTGGGTTGGAAGGGACCTTAAAGATCATCTAGTTCTAACTGCCCTGCCATGGGCAGGGGAAGGGAAACCTGTCCTTGGGTGGGCTTGAACCACCAACCTTTCAGTTAACGGCCAATATGTTTCATAATTTCTGTTAACAACTGCTTTCAAGCCATATTATACTAATTGTGTGTTCTGGCCAGCTAATAATTTAATCACTGATAGCCAGGAAATGAGTGATTTCCCACTGGTGCAACCTTCTAGCAACAAGTTATAAAAGTAGCAAGGAAACTGAAACACAAATTAAACTGCCAAACATATACTTAGGAGTGGGAATAACTCCAGAATGAGATACTTACTGACTAATACATGCTCATTCAGAAAATTAACAGCATTCAGGATCACCTTAATTAGAAGAGAAGATTGTTTAAAACACAATCTCTCTAAGAATTTAACTTCACTGAAGAAGTCAACATGTTTTTTTCCTCTTTAAATGTAAGTATTCATTACCAATTTTGTGTAGAATAGTTCAATTTTTAGCTGTAAATATGAAAAGTCCTAGAAGGATCATCTCATTAACTACTTAACCACACAAAACCAAAATCATAAAAAATCCCGTTACTTGACAGAAGTCTTTACTAGAAAACTGTTGGCTATTGAGTGCATCCAGCAATACTGAGCTGTATTTCACAGCTCATAAGTTGTTTGGCTTGAAACATAAAAATTTTAGGACTTTTGTCACTAAAAACATCACCTGGGAGCCATCCCTCTACATACCTACTACTGAATTAGAACATCTGTGACAAAAAATGCAATTGCTTATTACCAAACAGTAAGAGTGTGTGTACATCTTAGAGTTACCTGATTTTTATTTTTTAAACAACAGCACATTTCATTTGTGCTTGGCCTAAGTTTATCTATATAAAGTATAAAAGGTTTACTTACAAGAGTTCGAGACTGAGAAACCGAAAGAGCCACGAGGAACTGTAAAAGAAAAGTGTTAAGTGCTTTCAAGGACACAAGAGTGGCATTTGAAGCACATCAATGCTGCCGAGGCACAACTGTGATGGAAATAATCTGAGAAGAAACACAATAGAATCTCTTACTACAGTTACTCTATGGTTAAATTCACTTTACCAATAAATCTCAAGCTCTTGGTACCTACATTTACAGTGCTTTCCACATGGAGGAACTTCTGTTATCAACTGTCATTATAACACAGCTTTCTAAAGACCATTCAACATGATGTCAAAACTGGGGCTTGACTGTATGACTGAGTGACATTTGAGTCGCAGCACCTGTAACTAAGTACTACGTGCAGCATAAATCTTCCGTGGCAAGTACTCCTAAGCACATGAACGGATTTGCTTCTACAAATGGTTTAGTTTGTTTTGTTTTAGCAACTCTTCCAGCTGTACAGCTGCTGCCTCTAAACACAACCAGTATGATCATTCTGTCAGTTCTACCACTATCTCACTCACCAGCTATTATAGCATCGGAAATGTTATTGCTTTAAAGCAGGATAACGTTTCTTTCCAAAAGGTCTGTTAGAAATTTCTGACTACAGCCACAGAAGCAAGTAGGAACTTTCTCTTTTACCATCAAACCCCAAATAGTTAGGTTCCCCATTTTGGAGCAACTGATGCAAACTGCATGAGGCATCTACACCTCTTTCATCGTCAAAAACTGAGCAAATCTTGTCTAGAAGTGGAGGGATTTCTGTCTGTTGTAAACAGAAGCAATCCACATTTTTTTCTTATATATGCTTTTCATGTGACTTTTCCCCTGGAAAGGGTTTCTGCTGCAATGCAGTGGCTCTTGTCTCATCACTGGGGCATGGATACACAAATTTATTGGAGAGGGGAAAAGGAAAAAGCACAACCTGGAAAATGTCTTCCACCCAAGCAGCAACCCAGTTGATCCTACTTATTTGGGGGCTACAAGTATAACCAGAGCACAAAGCGATACAGATTTTGGTTTAACATTCTTCCTTGAGAAATGATTATTGATACTACAAATACAGGCATTTTCTGTGGTTTGCTCCACAATGATCTTATGGACAACTGTTGTGGTTCAACCCCAGCCAGCAACTAAGCACCACACAGCCACTCACTCACTCCCCCCCACCCAGTGGGATGGGGGAGAAAATTGGCAAAGAAGTAAAACTCGTGGGTTGAGATAAGAACGGTTTAATAGAAAAGAAGAAAATAATAATGATAATGATAACACTAATAAAATTACAACAGCAATAATAAAAGGATTGGAATGTACAAATGATGCACAATGTAATTGCTCACCACCTGCCGACCGACACCCAGCCAGTCCTCTAGCGGCGATTCCCTGCCCCCACTTCCCAGTTCCTATACTAGATGGGACGTCCCATGGTATGGAATACACTGTTGGCCAGTTTGGGTCAGGTGCCCTGGCTCTGTCCTGTGCCAATTTCTTGTGCCCCTCCAGCTTTCTCACTAGCTGGGCATCAGAAGCTGAAAAATCCTTGACCTGAGACTAAACATTACTTAGCACCAACTGAAAACATCAGTGTTATCAACATTCTTCTCATACTGAACTCAAAACATAGCACTGTACCAGCTACTAGAAAGACAGTTAGTTAACTCTATCCCAGCTGGATCCAGGACAACAACCAACATGGTTAGTTTTCCCACAGCTGAAAAAGGCCAAATAGCATCAATAAAAACCATTTAAGACATCAATGGACATTCCAGGTCTCAGAGACAGTATTCACAGGTGAAAAAATTCAGCAATCCAGTAGAGGGAAGCTAAATCCTAACAAACTACTAAGGAGATGAAAAAAACCAATGCACTCCTAACTGTAGCACCACTAGCGGAATTACATCTCCTAAATGCTATCTAGTATAAAATAATTAACGTTTCTGTGATCTATTAACTCTTGTGACTGCTACTTGCTGATCCCTGGAAATTGAGCTGAAAAGGAGACTTGGCATATTCTAATCTTTAGATAATGCCCAGAAGCATTTGGTCTGGGGCCCAGGAAGGTTTATGTAGTATTCCTGGCTTTATCACTAGCCTACTGGGTGACCTGGGACAAGTCACCTAACTTGAAGATGTCTTTGAGAACACCTGTACCCATCATGAAGTGGTGTGCAAACACCTACAACTGTCCACCTAGTAGTGTCCCGTGCTGTATACACGGCCTTTCAGTGACAAAAGCACTCTTCGGTACAAACCAGAAACCAGTTGACATACCAGTCCCAGACCTAGGAGACAATACAGTGCTTGGCAGGGGAAGGTGTCAGATCACAGCAGCAGCATTGGTCCTTATTGATATTATTCCCACAGAGCTCAAGCAGGGGTTCATCGACATTCCTGGTAGAAATTGTCCTTGTGGAGGCCCTGACAGAAACCCCTTTGTGGGATGAAGAGGGCTAGGAGCTCATGAGACTTAAAATTTAAACATCACCCCCCCTACAGGGAGTGATTTATCAGCCTTTTTACCTCATTCCCTGCTCCAACTCCAGCAGAGAACCCTCTTTGGTGCCATAAGGGTATTAAACTTTAACAAAGGCAGATAGTCCAGTGGGATTTAGAGTATGTAAGAATTAGGTAATTTCAGATTTTTATCAGTGGATATTATAACAAGATATTGTCAGGGCAGAGCATCTACCTGCAGGAGAAGGGACTGGAAAAATTTCAAGGTAACAAAGAAAAGGAGGGTTATAAACATAGTTGAAGAAAAAAAACAAAAAAAAAGGACAAGATGAGGGTGGAAGAAATGCATAAGAATAATGACTCCAAAACTTTTTCTGGGTCTGTACTTCCCTGTTCAGAGAGGCACAGCTGAGACAATGTGGCTGGCTCTGTGACAAATGTGAAAAAATAAGCCAATTTGAGCTGGTTGTTAGCAGTCGGAGCACAGCATCTCAGATAAATGAGTGTCTGCCTCAGGTATGGCAGCAGATCTTCCTGAACCATTCCTGAGAGACTTGCCAGGATTGCAGCAGCCCTTAGCCATCAAAAGCAGTAAGAAAGTTCTCTTCAATCTCCCGTCCCTGTGGTAAAAGGTGACCTTGGAGCAGGATTTTCTTCTTCTTCATGCCCTCTGCTCCTCATACCAACTCCATCCTTCCTCCTGTCTTAGAGCTAGACATGTTGTCTTATTTAACAGTAGATAAAACCAACACTTTCCCCAGCACAGTTGCTCAAACTGATCTGTGTGGGTTGTCACACCTCCAACTGTATCACTGTCTCTAACTCAAAGTGGTATTTTCAGCCTGATCTGAGGTTTGCCAGAAATCCCAGTTTGGCTCGGAAGCTCTCGTCTGTCTATCCTCATTTGAGCCAGCGGCCCCTTATCAGGGAACAGTGTGCAGAGAAGAGTCCTGCAGTACCCTGTGCCTGCTTCCCTCTCCAGCCATCACATCTACTGTTTTCTCCCTCAAATAAATATTTCACCTGCTGATGCTGCTCCACCAACTATTTCCCCCCCCGCCAAATGTGAAGAAAAACAAACTTGTAAATCCCACCAAGAAAATGAAAACAATAGCCATAGTAGTACTGTTCACCTACCCTTGCCTTCAAAGCCTTAGAAAGTAAGAACAACGTCTTTGGATCCTTTCCTAATTCCACAGCAAAAGGAGCCACATAGAGCAATGCTTGTCAAGGGCTAAGGAAGGCAGCTTGGAAAAAAAGAAGAAAAATATAGAAGGAATGAAAAAGGACCATGGGCAAAAAAAGCATATAACTCCTTACATCCTGAGAGAAAGGAAAGGACCTGACATTTCCTCTTAAAGAAGAAACAGATCTATGGGCCTGTTGACCACTTCTGACCAACTACATGGGGTCAAGAAGGTTTCTTTCAAGGGCCAAAACTGCACCAAAAGATGAAAGTAGCTGCATGTATGGAACTAGAGGTCCTCTCAGCAGGTCAGTGGGCAGGCAGGCATCCATGCTCCAAGATCTCTTGTGAAACATTCCCTATTCAAAACTTCCTTCTGTTCTGAGGCTGCACTGTGGTTTCCTATGTAAATGCTCATATCACCACACCGCACATAATGGACTATGTGATTTTCAAGCAACAAAACGGTACGATTTCCATGGCAATAGCAAGGAATTGGCAAGCCTGTTTGATAGACTTGGTCTGGTGAGAAAGTTTTTGAGAAAAATAAAACAACTGAATCTCTCAGCACTAAGGTAGTGTAAAATTCTCCACATTGCCTATCCTGTTTACCAGCAGGCTCAGGAACTTCTCCTTATTTGGAGACCTGCACCAGAAAAACTTACTTATTAATGGTAACATGCCGAGGCTGCACTTGAGCTAGTCACTGTACCAGTGTAAGGTGAATGAATACCTTACTTTACACTCCAAATCACCATAACACAAGCCAACTCATAACTACTTCTCCCAAAAAGCAGTCTTCGCATAATCAGATTACAAAATATGATCCCAGTTACATGTGGGGACTGAGACAAATGGAGGTAATATGATTCACCCACGGCCACCCAGCAGATCAGCGACCAAGTCAGCAATAGAAGCAAGCCTTGGTGTCCTGACTCTGCACTCTCTTCTCTCAGCAGCACTGAACCTGTCAAGAGGAGAAGAGAACCTTACAGGAGGATTTGAATCACTTGGAGATGACCTGCAAATAATCCATGCTTAAACAAAAATGATTCTTGCAGAGATCTGCTTTTATAAATATGCAGGCTTGTTCTCCTCTTTCATTTTCTTTCAGCTTCTGAGAAGACTTCAGCAATCTCAGCCTTATGGGACAGGGATTGGCTTGTGGCCACAGATTTCACACTTGGTTTCATGAGCAAAATCTAAACAGGCCTCAATTGCAAAGACCATTGTGAGCAGCTGAGCTGCAGACGGATTTCTGGGGAGGGCAAGAGAGGTAAGAATTTAAAAAAAAAATAATATACGTATCAAACATTTAGAAACACTTAAGAGACTGGAAAAGCAACTTCCTGTATCACGTTTAATGTTTCAAATGGTTTTGCAGCTGGAATAGTAACCTTCTAGTGTTAACATTGAATAGTTTGTGCCACTCAACTGATGGAAAACTGTAAAACATATTTAACCTGTAGGAAAGAAAAATAACTTTCCAGAAGTAGTGTTTTGGTGTGGTGGGATTTTTTTATATTTTATAAAAATAAAGCCTGAAAGAATGGTAACGACATTAGCTACACATTAGTTTCCAAACATTAAATAAACTCTCATCTAAGAGCAAGCACCAGCAGTAACTCAGCAGTTTCATTTCATAGGGGCTTATGCAATCATGTCGAGTTTTGATCCACACAGGCGCATGCCTTGCAAGCATTCATTGAAGTGTCAAAGCCCCATGTCTCAGAGTTAAGTTACCAACCAAACAACAGTTTAAATTAATCAAAAGCAGGCATTAAATTTAATGGGATTTCAATTAGTAATGGACCAAAATCCAAGCCCTACAATCCTCTCAAAATGCAAACAAGCCTACAAACCCACAAGTAGGCCCATCTCATTTTGAGATCAGAGTAAAAAGTAAAGTAAAACAAGTAAAAACAATCAGCAAAATTAAATCTTGCCTTTTTCCAGCTCTGGACAAGCCTCAAGGCTAAAAATCTTTGCAGTTCTTACAGGCACATCACAGAAAACAGCATTAAAAAAAAGAACAAGAGTGTATAAAGTTAAATTAAGAAACAATCAAGTATAATACTCTGTAGTGGCGTTCACCTGGTACAAATCCTGCAGCCACTGATAGATATCATCCTAGGACCTCAGGGCTATGATACTTGAACTAACGTGAATGAAAATATACAAACTTTTTGTCTGTAGCTAGCTTTTGTGTTTGGCCACAAAAGGAGACATGCACACACAAAATCAAAACCGAAGAGAGGTTATGGATAATGAGCATTATGGGCAGAGAAGTAACAGACGGTACAATCTAATGTAATATCTAATGATATTACAATCTAATGTAATAAAAAAAAAATTAAAAAAAAAAAAAAGAAAAAACTTCCTTATATGTCACAACAGAACTGCAGTGGTGTAGAAGAGAAAATAAAAATAGAGATGCTGAACAAGTAGTGATGGCAGTAGTTGGTGCTGCCAGAAGGTATGGCTCAACCCCTTCCCAGAACATATTTGTGTTAATCATAAACATCAGAGTGAATCATTTCACTAAGCCAGCAGTCTAAGCTGTAACTTTTCAAAAGTATTTGGGCTTAGCAACAAGTAAGACAATACACGTTATCCAAGTCATGGAAACACCTTGAGAATTTTTAAGCATACAGAGATAAAGTAAGAAAGCCACATGGAAATTTATTTTCTGTACTAGAGATAAAATTATTGGCTTCTATGACACAGGCACATTACTTTTATGACTGATTATGTGTCGAAACAAAGTTTTTATGAAAAGCGTTCAACATGTCTGACAGACACATACTCTCCACCATTTAAGTTATAACCCCATAGTACAGACACTAGTTATTAGGTGGAAATTATGGGATCTCAGTGGTATTTCTGCCACATGGCAGGCTTTATTTTGTTTAATTTAACAATAAACTCATTATATTAACTGAATTCAATAGAAACAGCAGGGGGAATCCTGTTAATTTAATCTTGAACATCAGAGCACCTCTGAATGTGCTAAAAGAATGAACACAGAAGGAATTAGAGGAATGGTTTCATAAAGAGGAAGTTTCCATTTCCTCAGAATGCTCATACTGAATTTAAAATGACTATGTCTGATTTGATATTAAATGGTTTAGACATATGGTTACTGTTTGAGACAGGATACTGGGCTTGATTTGACCTAGTATAGCCCTTGTTACATTTTTTAGTATGAAGAAACCCGATATAGCAGTTGCCATAAAAAGGTACCACTTCTACCCCTGTTAGCACATGGGTAATATCAGCAATGCCATTCTTCCTCCTCCTTTGAATGTGGAAGGCAAGAAGCCTCAAACACATCACGGCTCAGACAGCAGCTATTAGTTAGCAATGATCATCACACTGGTCTCTTCAAGTGGCAAACCTTTGTTACCAGGGACAAAGTCTTTGGGTTGAAACTCAAAGGACTACTCTTAAATTAATTCACAAGGATTACAGCAAGCTCCACAGGTTTCTCCACTGTATTAATTTGTCTTTCTTGACTTTTGTATTGGAAGAGCACCCTGGAGCATTTGACAAACCCTCCTCCTCCTCTTTTTATTCTATTCACTTATTCAAGAAACCTGCCACTCCCTGAAAGTAGCTGAAGCAGCAAGGGAAATGGGCATACCTCGATGCATTCCAATGCTTTCTATAAGCAGAACCAAGAAGAAATGCTTGGCAGCAGACAGTTAATAAACATCCATATTAATTACTTACATAAGTACTTCCTCTGCTTCATGTAGGTGGTAACTGCTGATCCCTGAACACTTCTGCATATCCAAACACTTGGACTTGCACTCCCAAATCAGAACCAGAAAGCAGTGTGAAAGGTGGGGTGTGGCGAGGTGAAGAGCAGATGGGACTACGCTTTGAGATGAAAAGTAACATTCAACAACACCAAAGGGAAGGGTTAGAAAGGTTTCTTCCTGCACATACACTTGCCCTGACACAGGAGTAGAAGTCAATTCCACTCATCACGCTGTTCTCAGCCATGGCCACCAACAGCATCTACCTGCCTCCTGTACTACTGTCAAGATAGAATCTAGACACCCATAGCCAAAACATCCAGAGGTAATGTAGATGACCCAAAGACACATTTATAGACCAATGAGGATAACAAGCTCTGGCAGGTTTCTGATAACTTACAGATCTGCCCAAAACAACATTCTCAAAATTGAAACTTAATGAACAAAGCTGATTAACTGCATAAGAAATTGCAGTTATCTTACCTGTACACACACACCTGCAACAAACTGACAACAGTATAAGGGGTTCCATGGAAGCTGGTGATCTGATCAGTTGTCTTTTTGGAATGAAATTCAAGTTAACTTTGATAATGGATATTACCAGATGGAAGAAAAGACACTACCTTTGCTAGATCCTGGATTAACCATCAATCTTCTGAGATACACAGACATCATAAGATAAGCAGTTTGTTCGAATCTTTCACAATATTCAACACAAGAAATTCAGCTGTGAGTTTTCATAAAATTGCAGCCTGAAGAAAACACTCGGCAGCAGCCAATACAGACCATTCTCAGAAGGGCAAGCTTATGGGCTTCTGGCATCACTAAGCACATCACTGCAATTAACTCTGAAAAACACAGCAATTTTTTTTTCCATGCTTTGTGGGCATCTACTAATTAAGCCTCAATAAAGCCACAGAAGCCACAGTGAGAAAAGTATTATTTACACGTTTTCCAGTAGCAGAAAGAGAGAGAGAGACAGGTTATAAGCCTTTCACAAAGTCACGTAACAATCTGGTCACAGAGCTATTAACAGATGCCTGGATTTCTGAGTCCTCCATCCCCTGTTCCCTTGGCATATAACACCACTCCTCTTAGCTTCTAATTTTGTGCAGAAGACATTTTTGAGAAGGTGCTGTCGAGTATGAAAAAAAAAAGAGACATTGGTAAGGAGGATTTTTCTCTGAACTAAAGAAACAGGCCTCACCTATTCTGGCCTCCAGGTAAAGCCAAGCCTTGTTCTTTAAATCCGGATGCATAGACTCCTTAAGAAAGGCTGACCAGAATGAAATGACTCTGGCATTCTGTGCACAGCCTGGTTTGAGGGAGGGCAGGAAAAGCAAGGTAGGAGAAGGAGAAGAGGAAGGAAGAACACTGACACTAGGGGAGAAGTGAAACCAGAGGCAAAACCCCAGTCTCTAGAGGAACAAGTTTTGTACTTACTGTGCTCTTTTTACATTTTGTTTTTAACTATAAAACCCCCAAATTATCATGTTACTACTTTTAAGGAACACATTCCCTCATTCTAAGGTTTGTCACTCAGAAGAAAAGTTTACAAAGCGTTGTTTCTGCTTGGAGCAGGAACAAAACCCCAAATTCATAATGGCTGCATTATGAAACTTCAGTGTAGGAAAGTTCACATATACTTAAGAAATCTGGGGACCTTAACTCTGAACAGGAATTATCAGATAGGACAGAAATACATATGAAACACTGGTGGTTTATGAAAGGTACAGAATATATACCTGCTTATCCTTTCACACGGGAAAGGACGCGAGGAGATCCAGCTGAACGTAGATAACAGCAGGCAGAGCTCATTGCCATAAGTTATCACAAAGACCAAGAGATTAGGAGAAACTCTTAGACTTTGTATAGATGATTAATACTCCCCCTGTCACCAGGGTGAGATAAACTGTTTTGCTATGTAGGGTCTTTGTATCTTTTTCTGAAATGGTGCTGTCAGAGAAAAACAGTGACCTGATCTGATGCATCTTCATAACACCACACTAACTCGAAGGAGGGAACACCAGATGATTAGTAAGGGCAGTAAGACAAATCTATTTTCCTCCTTTTGACCAGAAACTCCTTTCCTTATTTCCCCCTACTGCACAACATTTATTGCTCATGATATTTTATCATACTCTCCCTTTGGGCAATTTGTGCAGTGTTCCATCTATGCTGGCAATGAAGACTGTATGCTGCCTTTTCTAAATGGTTGCAGATCACAGAATCCTTTGTGTATGGCCATGTCCCAAGACTCTATACAACTCCTGACCTACAGGATCCTGCTTCACAGATGCCACAAGAAAAAACATGGAAATTTTTCAACCCTTCTGAATGTCTCACAGACACTCAGTTTGTAACACACAAGAAAACAACCTTTTTTCTTCTCTATTTCTGAGATTTTCTTCCATTATGTAAATTACGTATTATACTTGTGCTCATATTGACAGTGTTTCTTGACAGAGAAAAGATGAATTTGCTGTTAAACATGCAAGATATAACATCCACTAACAAAGAAAATATGAAGGCAAAGAAGAATTTCTACTATTTTAACAAGCAAAAAAATATTTTTTATTCTTGTTTTGTAGAGTAAGCTTGTGACCTTTTCTCCTCCTCAAGGCTACTTACGCTCATGCATAATCCTGGATACCTGCAAATGCCTCAACAAGCATCAGTCAGGATATTTGTTTGGAAAAGGCCTTAAGGCCAATGCAAGGTGCAGGGATCAAGCAGAATTCTTTCAAGCCAGCTCCAAAGTGATCTTAATAAAACTGATGCATACATCAGAAACACGGGCAAAAAGCACATGTAAATTAACTGCAATGCTAAAAGCCTCATTCTGTTGAATTCTGAACAACACTGTCCACAACTAGTATAGCTTCTTAATCCACGGCTTCCTGATGAGCTGTGTAAAAGTACAACCTTAGTACCAGACTTTTACTACAGTAAACGTACTTGAACACATGACTGTAGCGTAATAAATTAATTCATGGCTAAGCCCATGCCCTTTGCCACAGTTTCTCTGTCTGTCTTTAGATAACAGGATAAAATTATGTTAAAATGATTACAAAGCCTTTTTCAAAGCTCAAAGCCTATGTAAGAACCATAAGACTAAATACAGAATACCAAGGCATGGTGAACAGAAGTAGATCTAAAAGATCCGATGCATCCATCTCTGTCTTGATTCTATTAGTGTTCTGCCAGGGCAGAATCTGGTCACAAGTTCTCTTCATTAAACAAAAGAAACAGAATGGTAGAAATGTGTTTTGTGCTGTTAAGGTGTGTAACTGATAATGAAAAACAAAGTTCCTTCAAAGTCAGAGTATGGGGACATGTACCTTTCTTGTGTGTACAGTCAGACTCCTGGAAGCCAGCCTGCCAACATCCTTTGCCAGCGTGACTTTGCATTTTGATATATTTGATGATATGCCTTTGTTGTGGTTTAACCCCAGCCAGCAACTAAGCACCACACAGCTGCTGCTCACTCCTCCCCCCCCCCCCGCTGTGGCATGGGGGAGAGAATCAGGGGAAAAAACAGTAAAACTCGTGGGTTGAGACAAAGACAGTTTAATAGGACAGAAAGGAAGAAAATAATGATGATAATACTACTAATAAAATGACAACAATAATAATAAAAGAATTGGAATATACAAAACAAGTGATGCATAATGCAATTGCTCACCACTTGCCAACCAATGCCCAGTTTGTTCCCAAGCAGCGATCCTCCCAGGCCAAATCCCCCCGGTTTATATACTGGGCATGACATCACACAGCATGGAATACCCCTTTGGCCAGTTTGGGTCAGCTGCCCTGGCTGTGTCCCCTCCTAACTTCTTGTGCCCCTCCAGCCTTCTTGCTGGCTGGCCATGAGCAGCTGAAAAATCCGTGACTTGGTATAAACACTACTTAGCAACAACTGAAAACATCAGTGTTATCAACATTGTTCTCATACTAAATCCAAAACATAGCACTCTACCAGCTACTAGAAAGAAAATTAACTCTATCCCAGCTGAAACCAGGACAGCTTTGAAAGATACAGCTAAACCAGGCCAGACCATAATGCAGAGTTTACTAATTTATTAATTTGCACAACTGAAAGGAAAAGAAATAAAAGCAGGCAGATTAATCAACACATGAACTTCAAACACTGCTAGCTCATCTCTTATGGAACTTTTTAGTAAGAACGTCTCTGCATGCAACTGCTGTGTGCTACAAACCAAAAAATGTTCTGAGGCTTTACCTGAGTGACCAACAGATACAATAAACTGACAGCACTCTCATTTTCTGAGCTCAATTTTGTAAGTAATTTCCTTTCAATGTTAAATTTTAGAACGATTTGGTTTTGAACCCAAATCTACATAACTAAACATAGACCAATTTTGAGCATTAAACAGATAAAGTAGAAGACAGCTATGTAAAACCTCCCTATTTCAATTGACTTCTAAAATACTGCCTGACTTATAATGGACAGGCCACCAAGTATTTTACAATTCCCAGCTTAGCCTGCTTCTATCATTTTGGAGCATAAATTTAAGAGCAAAGCATTAGAGAGTTTTTTCTAACTTTCCATCACAGTTATACTATATGCACTGTCTTGCAGTCCCCTCCACAGACACGTTTATCAGCAGCTCTGAGAGATGTGCATGCTGGATAGATTGACTGAATACACTGCAAAATTTATTTTTTCACCCAGTATTAAGTGCACATCAGACTGCATTAGAGTCAGTATGGTAAAGATTTCTGAACACCTATTTGACAAGCCATATGTTAATTCCCCAAAGGTCAGAGTAACTATTTTGGAAAAACATAGTTCTCTGTTTAAATAAGTAACAGCCAAGCAATACAATTATGAAATAACGGCATCATTTCCAAACAATCTATATATTATGCATGAAATGAATACAAAAGATTGATGAGATTTTGTGCATAATTTCTCACAATTCCAAAATATTGCCTTTTAAAAGTTAATAGTAATTCTTAAAACATGCACTACAAGAACATATGCCACCATATTTCCAACATTTGGGAGCACATGTGCTACAATAACAACACTCCTTTGCTATTAAATGCCAAAGGCTGTTTAGTGATAAATCCAAATAAAACCCACTAATTGCAGTAGGAACAGTGATTTATGTTCACAAAGAGACACATGACATTGAAAAATGTTACATGTAATTTATAATAATTGCAAGAAGAAAACCATATTTCATTATAGGCCAGTAAAGCCTGGGCTAAATTCAAAGCTAGCTCAGGTTGCTCAGGGCCACAGCCACTTGAGTTTGAAAGTCTCTAGGGATGGAGATCCAACACCCTCTCTAGGAAACCTGTTCCAGTGCCTGACTGCTCCCATACCCAGCAGGAATCGCCCTTACTGCAAGTGTAGACTGCTGCCTATTGTCCTTTTGCTGTACACATATCTGGCGAAGTTTGCCTCTTTTCTCTATAGCCCTCCGTAAGAAAGCTGAAGAATGCAATGAGATCCTACCCTGTACTATAACCTTCTTGCTTTCTCCTGAGCAGGCTGAACATACCCAGCTCACTTGGCCTCTCCTCATGGGCCAGTGCTGCAGCCCCCTGACCATCTTAACAGCCACAGAATCCCTCCTTGATAGTTGAGGTTGGAAGGGATCTCTCCTCCTCTCCCCTATATTCTGTCTTTCCGTAGAACGACTTTAAAAGACTTTAATTTTGTCCACTATACAATGACAAAAATTTTGAAGTCTTCAGGTGGCTTCTGGGAATCACCCCATCCTCTCTTCTGGGCGATTCACTACTAGTTCTTAAATCCTACACCGAAGTCTGAAGTCTGTACTTCCAATCCTCCCAGTCACACTGCAGCACTAAAAACGTGAAGGACAGAAAAATGCGAGGGAAGTATCAACTCATACATGCCACCTGCCTGAGTCTGCTGACAGTCTAAAACAATATTTGCATACCATGAAGGGTTTAATTGATTTCAGGGGGTCACTAAAGTTGATCTTCAAGGATGACAATTTAAATGCCAGTGCAACTAATTATTTACAGCTGATAACAGCTATAGCCAACTGGTGTTAACTATCAGTCCAAAAAACCTCTCCAGGTGACCCACAACAATTTTGTATTTATATGGACTGAAGAAAAGAAACTCAAAAGCCACTCATTTCCTTCCTGACAAATTTTACAGTGCAGTTAAACTTTGGTAGTACAAAGAAAAGAGAACAGCACAATCAAAATAAATTCCAATCATCAATTATACATAGAGCATTGGGAGTTGGAATCAAATCTCTCACTTTTTTTAGTACCGCTTATTTACTGTGGGAGTTTCTTTTCCTTTTCCCTCTCCTTTTTGTGCTTAATCTGGAAGATTTTCATTAGTAAAACATTAATTTTTTATGCTCTATTTTCTGCATTCTTCTCTTATGTTTTAGTTTCATTTAAGACAAGAGCAGGATCTACAATCACCCTCCAGCTTTTTCAACCCTCGTATAATAGGTTACAAGCAACACATTCATTATCATCATCCAGATAATTAGAATGTCTGTCTGTAAATATAAAAGCAGAAATGTTACCTCAGAAGAACACTCTCAAAGGAGGGGACACTTCGGAGTTCACGGGTTTTGAAACTAAGCTCATATTTTACTATGCAGATATGAAAATAATTTTCAGAACTTATTTTTACAGAATTCATATGGTGTAGAATGCACTTACAGAGAAGCTGCTCTGAAAGCCTTTTGTCTGAAAAGGGCCCCTATGGAAAAAGCTCTTTGATTGCCTTGGACGAGATGATGTTAAAAAAAAATAATTGTGAATGTCAGGAAGCACAAAGTTAATATAGAACTAAATTACTCAAACACAATGCAGTCAGTTTTTATTCAGGAGCAAACCCAGCTATTTTCAGGCAAGTTTTCCCACAGCCACAAAAGATTAGAGATGCAGGAGCTGAGTCAAGACTTACAACTGTGTGCTGTCCTAGACTTGTAAAGGCAAAGCAGGTATTGCATACCTCATGCATGTGCTATATTGTCTTCAGAGAAACTGAAGCTCAGTGCAGAGGAGGGAGCAGGAAGGAATCCAAGTTCTAAACAGGCCCAAATCCTTGACTTAACTTCACTATTTCTGAAGTATTTACCTTGCTGCAAATCTTTACTTGCACATGCTTGTTGAGATGTAAACATTTACATCATCGACAATCCAAAGTACTTCTGTCTACATTGTGATTATCAACATGAAATGTATCTGATTTTATAAGGCACTGGATAGACAGAATCATAGTCAATTCAGCTACACAGGAAACGTGGCAATCCTCATCCCCTGTTAGTTATGCCAGTATCATGTAGTGGTTAATCCAGTGTTAGCAACTCCAGTTGATGAAGCCACATCATCTGGAAGACATGGTGCTGTACTGGCTCAGCTGATTTCACACCGCTATAGAAACAGTATGCCAGTTGGTAGCTTCCCAGATGAGTTCAATTGTGCTCCATTTGTAGCAGAAGCAGACTAAAGAAACTAGTGATACAGAGTTTAAGAGGTTGCACTGTTTAGAACCCCTTTGCATTTATCTGGGAATACTGTGGAAGGGAGGACTCATCCCGTTCCTGACCTAACAGAGGAACACATGTTTCTAAGGCATCTGACCAAGACGATGGAAGAAGTCCAGTTAACTTCAATATTGCAAAATCAAATCCTTAATTCACCAGCTTGCCAACTTGCCAAAGCTCAGCTGCCTGTGATGTCTACACAGATGAAAGCAGTCAGATATGTAAATGCAAAGAAGTAAAATTATTTGCCTGCAGATGAGAGATTGTAGAAGATTTTATTCATCCTTCTTGATTTTTCCTATTACTTAACTGCAGAGACATAAATTAACATTTGACTTTCCTGGTTTGTGCAACTCATCTGTAGCACAAAAGTCAAACTCCTAGTTTCCACCTCAGAGAATCAGGTTTGAAGTCTGTCTAAAAAGAATGTGCCTCTGACTGATCTTTACTAGCCTAAGCACCAGCTGACTCCAAGCTCTTTTCATACTTTTTAAAGAAAAGTTTGAAAAGGTTTTGACATCATCATAATCATGAAATATTTCGATCTCCCTAAACAAAAAAAAAAAAAAAAAGACTGAGTTTTGCTGAGTAAAACATACACACTTCTACTGGCGCGTTCTTAAAACTGACTATTCAAGATGTAAATCTGCATCTCTTGGACTGAATGCTTGGACTAAGTGTCAACACATACAGATTCCTTTCCCTGCAAGGTAACCCACTTTGTTTCTTTTGCTGACATCCTGCCACTTGTAGATTCCTTTTCTGATTTGAGATAAATGAAAAATTGAACAACCCAGTATGCTTCCACAGGAAAACACTGAAAAGACCTCAGGATTTTCCGCCATTGACCATTAGCAGTACTTTCAAAAACAAATTCGTAAACCAACAATTTTTCACATGCCACAACTAAAATCCAATAACCTCAGACCTTCCCAGAGATCCGTTTTTTAGCTACTGTTTAAACTCAGAGTGGGACCGAGCTGAAGTTCCAGAAATGAATGCCACATCTGAGTGAGCATCCTGACTGATGATGGCACTCGTAGCAGACTGTATATGCTCAAACTTCAGGGTAAGTTTTGGTGAGTATTAGAACAGTTTGACAGTCTTGCACTTACAGGTTTTAGTTAGAGCAGGAGCTCTAACCTTTAAGCTCCTCTTGCTCACTTGTTTGTGGGAAATATCCCAACAAACTTATGATGCTAAAAAAGAAATCCAAATTTTCCAAGACTGCTTGAGAAAGAAGACTGTATGCACCCATATTTTTTTTCATGCTTATTCCCATAAACCCCAGGGGTTTTGTATACTTATTCACAATATTGACTGTCAATGGTACTTGGTTAAAATGATTATTGCACACAGCATGGCTAACTTTTAAATGTAAATTGTATGCAAATATATGCAATGCCATCTTTAATGCAGATGTAGCAAAAAGTATTAAGATGTGTAGGGCCTAATTAGGTCCTACATCAAAAACTATATATAAAAACTTGACTCCAAAGTATCAGCGAAATAAATTTGAGCTAGAAATCCCAGTGTACACTCCTAGGGAATCGGGGAGTAACTCTTTCTCTGCAACTTCTGAAAGATGAAGAATGCAACGAACTCCAATGAATGTCTTGTCTGTTCTTTCTTCAGACAAAGCACCTTCCTTTTAAGCAAGATGCTGATATAATGGCATGGCTGTTTCATTCTCTTCTATCTCTTGATATTTAAAATGATGAAAGAAAGCCCTCATTTGTTATCCAGACTGTATATGAAAGTCAGGAGTAGGGACACAAAAATTCCTGGGCAATGTAAGGCTCAGCCTAAATAAAGGGGAAGAGGGCTGGGGGGTGGGAAAGCATGGCTTATCTTTTCTAAGCCAGGGGCTGCTCAGCACTGGCCCTGCCAGTGGGACTTAGATTACTGAATTCATTGGAATAGAAAAACACTTGCACATAGCAGACTCCAGAGACAATAATCAGCCTTAGGGACTTGCATTATTAATATACTGAAATAAATGAGGCAGTTGACAGCCTACAGTCGCTGATCAGGTATATAGCACTGAATGGGATTTCCCCTACGTACACACACTTCTTTGCTTTTAAACACTTTTGTTGCTAAAAAGAGGGGCTACATTTTGGGGTGCAACTGGTGAATTCCATGGAAGGCAAGGACTGCAGAGAGCCTGTATATGCAGACTTCAAATAGAAAGGAAATCTATCTTTTATCAGGTAAAAAAAAAAAAAAAAAAAAAAAGCCAAGGAAGACAGACTTATTCCAAGGGTACCAGTCTGAGTGCTGAACTGAATTAAGGACAGGTCTAGCATTAGAGAGACCAGAGAAAAATCTGACCACATCCACTTCCTGGAAAGGAAGCAAGTTTAAACTCTAGTTGCTCATGAGCAGCTATGGAAAAGTAATAAAACCCACTCCACCCTCCAGAGGTACTTGGAGAAAAGGACACACGACTCTCCAGTAAATGCGTATCGCCTTTTAAGGAAGGAGCTAGTACCTTCCCTTCCTACCTCAGTATGTACAAGCCTAGAGATGTTCCTTGTCCAACTACAAGCCAGGTGTTTTCTCATACCTTTTCTCCACCCTGCTGTCATGTCTTTTCCAATAGACACCTGGAATTCTCCTTTTAGCTGGGCTGCTTGGAGGCAGCTCCCAACCCCACCCCACAGCTGCCCACGACCATGCCTTTTCCCAAGTCACAGAATGGGGCTGCAATAATTTGGATAGTCAAGTGGACTACAAATCTGCAGAAAATTTGATGCCACTTGCTTCCTATCTCTAGTGGCAGCCCAAATTCTTTGAGGAAAGATGCTGCAAATCATTCACTGTGAGATATAAAGCTTGCTTTTCATTTTAATTTTGTTCCATTTCTATCTCTGTATTTCCCTTATATCTATTTTTCCAGTATTATGTGAAAAAAAAAATCTGAGGCACCACGTCAGCCTGATCCAAGCCAGACATAACATCCTGCATATGCTGCCCAGGGTATTATAAAAAATGCCTTTCATTTCTCTCCCCCCAGCCCTCGTCGCAAGGCCCGTTCCCCTCTGCTGCCCATGAGCCAGCAGCGCTTTCCAGCAGGCTGCACACTGGAATTCCTCGGCTCTCACATTCCTACAGACACAAACATAGTTTACTGTTCTCAGAGTAGGACGGACTCAGCAAATCTATTCTTTCCATCTTCCAAAAAAGTAGGGTGGGAGTTAATACTGGCCACAGTTCAATTTTTCCTGCTTTAAAAGACACCAGCAAACCCTCTTCAAATCCTGTCTAGGCATTGCATCACCAACAGTGAAGTCAAGCAGCTCACTGCTATGTACCATGCGACTGGATAGAAGAATATCTGGAAAGGCTGTAATTATGAGATCCCTAGAAATGATGCTAAGGATATAAATGAAAGCAAAGCTGCCCAAGTGTTCATTTTATTAGTGCACAGGACTGACAGATGAGAGAAGCGAGCAGAGGAGCTTCAGAAAGGAGATCTTCAGGATATTGGCACCTTTCAGCAGAGGCATCGCAGCCGCACGGGCTCTCTGCTGCCTTTGTGCAGACGATTTGCCATTCCTGCATTCTTGCCGACACTGCACCTCTGTTCTGAGCCTTGTATTTGAATTAACCAGGCCCAGAGGATAAAACTTTCAAATTAAACACATTCCTACAGGATTTCAGGCTCATTGTGTATGCACCAAGGAAACATAACATCCTAAAAATAATACGTATACAGAAAGAAAGCACATTTTGCAGGCATATTAAAGTGGAATATGAATTATAAGCAAGCTCATGGGAGAAGACTTCAGATTCCATGCAAAAAGGAGCTTTTGTAAATAACATCATTCTTTGTAAGCTATCACAATTATTGTTTGCCATTTAATTTTGCTCACTAACGCCTCTATCATTGTTGAAATTGTCCGCTTTTTTCCCCTATTGAGTTGTAAAGCCCCAGATTTTACAGATTTCAAGCTAACAGCTGTATAGATTACTAATCATGAACTAAAACTTAATTTATATTCATTTCAGTAGATGCTATTTCATGTTTGCTATTTAGATATGTATCTCACCAAGTTGCCATCATTAGAGTACAATGTTCAGAAAATGTTAAAGCTTTTGGTAAGATTTAATCAGTGTCAATGCTCCAAGTTTGTGTGTACCGAATTGCATTGAAATCTTAACACTGAAGACTCGTCACATTAAAAATATTCAAATATTGTACTATTGCTCAGTAGTGATTCAGAAAGCTTCAGTAATGGCAACATCCATTTAGTTTAGAATCTTAAAGCAAAAACTTCAGCATTATTTTTGTGGGGCTTAGCCTTTTAGACACAGATTCACAGGGTCCTGGTATTTCAGATTACTAAATATGACAGAATATTTAAGGGCTTTGCACATTAAGCCCAATAAAAAATTCAAAATCCCTCACTGGAATTAGTAATTTAGCCCCAAGCTAATCAGAGATGTTATTCCAGTAGAACCAAAGTCTTCCAGTTGGCCCTCAGCTTAATTTCACTGATTAAAAAAAATTAGTACAAGTCAGTTTGCTTTGCTACAGTGCCTTTACAAGCTAGCTGAAGCTAGTACAGAGAAACTACAATCCAAAAAAAAGTATTTTGAGTATCTGAGAAGCACTTATTCCTCTTATCTCTCATATTAACTTATGATTGGCTTTAAACTCGAGTTTGAAATTAATCAGAAGATGGTGAATGGGAGGCTTTTAGTGGCTAGAGCCCTCATTTGAAGAGATAAGGCTTTTACTCCCAGTTTTGTCAAGACGAACTTTCTCTTGCAAGTTACCCCTCCAGGAAGAGTAAGTCAGGAGTTCAAGCTTATGCACTTACACCAGTGGTCTAATTTTCAGAAGCATCAGACAACTCAGGATACACAATCAAATCCTCAAGAGCCGAGAATGAAATTCAGATCACTTTTAGTGCTTCAATAATTCCTTCCTATATTTTGAAGTTATTGAAATGCAGCACTCTATGTACAAGAAGCATTCATATGCTAGGACAAATAACAGTCATTAAGTAAAATAAATGTAATAATATAACATCAATAGGTGAAAAATAGCATAATTCCATTCCTGTCAAATGTAGCCAACCTTTTCCAAAGGTCATTGTTTCATCCAATCTGTGTTTAAAGGGCTCTATGAGAAGTGCCTTACAGTGGAGCACAGTTCCTCCATCAGAGACTCGATGTCCCTCAAGACTCAGAGCATTTTAGGCAGCAGAAGGATGAGAGACATTATATGACACTAAAAGTACACTGGGGAGGGGGGAACAACAAACATATTAGAGAGATCCATTTTAAACAACAAAAAAAAGGATGTAGAGTAGGGTCACTCACAGGCAGAACTTTTCTGAACATATCGTACTTTCAGCTCTGCTAGTTAGCGGGAACAGACCCAGAGTGAAAGACACATGCAAATCCTTAACAGAGATCCAAAATTTACACTAGGATGTATGCAGTGAAGTATCATCTATTCACATTAGAGCTACACATGTGTGAATAAAGTCTCTCTAACCACAGTTAATGACCAACATTTTTGTATTTCTCTCAAGAATCATAAATATTTTTTCCAGATGTTTAAACATGGGTATTGATTCAACTGTTTTTAAGCTTTGGCCAGAAGAACCACTTCTTCATTGACACAGAGCTACAGGAAGAGAATTATTATCTGACTAGCTGCTTCCAAATTTTTCTCTTTACCTTATGCAGTAACTTACATAAAATAGACTGTTTCAGGTATCACACAGGTTCTCAGACCCCAAGTATCTCATATCCAAGAAGAATCATTAATTAAAAAAGTAATTACGGAACTATATATCTCTAACCATAGAATCCAGACAAAGATCTCTACAATGCTTCATATATTACCAATTGTGTATAACCCTTTACAAACTAGCAAAAATAAGAAACGGAAAAGGATCTAAAGCAGATACTATAGCGACACCCAAGAATCAAATACAATGCCAGACACTTTTATTTATTCTATATCTAGAGCTTGGCAATACTGAATCCGTGAATAGGCAACAGAAGCACTTAATACGCTCTGCAACTCATATAACTTGGATTAACAATATTGCATTCTCTCAAACAACTCGATGCCCTAGAAATCAAGGCAAAACACCATTTAGAAAATCACTACCTATTATGGCACTGTCTGCAATGAGGACCCAGCAATGCAATGCCTCCCCCCCCAAGCCTGAGAAAACAAAATGCAAGCAGTGGCATTGCCTAACATGATATGTTTTCTACAAGCAGCTGTACTTGACCGCAGGACAAGACAGGGATACAGCATAATACACAAGCCAAATAGAAGGACATTTACCGAGCCTTACAAGTGAGTTCTACTGACAACTCATTGTACACAAATTCAAGCCATAGTCAGTGTGATGTAAGCCCTTTGTAAGGCTACAAAGCCTTGCAATTAGTCCATTTAGATCTAAGTCCTGAGTACACTCAGCATACATTAAAAAATGTAAAACACTCATGCAAGAGGTGCTTGGTCTTTGCAGACAGACCTTACAGCCATCTGATCTGAGTTACTGCACACTGATGCACTGCCATAGGACTGTGAGACGTCTGACCCAGAAGAGCTTTTGCAAACCAAGTCAATCTGAGCTGATTTGCAGGCATCACATCGCAGTGTCTTTCCTCTAGAAATGACGAACTTCTGCAACACAATATATTGCACTACTACTCTATCTTTGGCTTAAAGGCAGCCTATTACATCTATTTTTCTAAGCAATACATTATTTTGATGTTGATATCCCTATCCTTATTGTGCACTTTCCCATGTATGACAAAACCAGCATTTTCTTTATGTTCTTGCTGAAAAAGACTTGTGAATGCATACATGCGTGCGTGTATGCATGCATTTATGCACAACCCTAGAGGAGATGCAAGGATTTCGAGAGTGGGGCAGCAGGGAGACAGAATTTGAATTGCAAAGTGTCACACAACCATATTGCCAATGTTTGGTTTTGCTTTTCAACTCCAGGATCAAGAATTATCACACATCAGCTAATACCTATAACTTATGGATAACTTAAGGACTCATAAGAAAACATGAACACTAACAGCAATCAAATAGGTGAGCTTGAATATACACAAATCACTGAAGAAAGATCCTGAATAATAATTCAGTTCTCTTTCTTAAAAGCAGATCTTTAATTCTTATGGTTTGAGTAAATAACTGGAGCAATAGTAAAGCTGGAAAGCTCTAATTCTATCCATAATTCAAGGCAGATTTTGGACCAATGTCCTGACGAGTCCACATAACAGCCCTGCAACCACAAAACAGACCTTTACTAGCTACCTGCTCAAGAAACATACTCCACAACTTGATACAAAATTTAACAGCGCCCAAGGTCAGTCTCAGGGGTTTGTTCTGAACAGTTTCTGTCTTCCCAATCTCACAAAACTGTGAATATAATTTAGCACAACCAGATTCTCCCTGGGCAATGTCCTTTAGTCCTAAAATAATAGTGCTGCAGTGAGTGAAATCAGAAAAGAAAAAATAAAAAAACACCCCACCCCAAACAACAAAAAACCCCACCAAAACCAAACAAGCACACAAAACACCACACAAAAAAACCAAGCTAAAGCATTTCTTTGGCATTTTCCTTTCCTGGCAAGGAAGAAATTCAAGTAAGCCAGAAGGAGCATCCGGATTTGAAGTCAATATTGCACCAGAACATATGAAAACACCAATGCAGAAAAGCACAATGCCTAGATTACTAAAGGAAAATGATTATTTATGGGGCACAATAGCAAGGAAAGATTTTATTTTTCTTTATTCTCCAGTGCTTAGTGACTACTATGGCAGCTTCCCCCCCTTCCCCCTCAGTCTATCCTAGTAAGCCTGCTTGCATACTTATTGCATCTGCTTCTCATTTAATGACCATTGTTTTGGTCTGTCAGAACTACTACAACAAGTATCCAAATCTGCAAGATTAGGCAAATATTTTGACAATGTTGTGTGTCTCATTTTCTGGAAAGAAAGAATAAAGAGGATTTTCACTTTTCACATAACTTCACTGGAGCTCTTAATCAAAATGCTACAGAGAATCAAATAGCAGATTGAACATACTTCTAGTGACAAAATAAAGCATGCCATTTTGTTTCCCAGAGCTTGCCAATTCTCTGCACATTGCTATCAAACGAACCCAAACACAGGACTTTAAAATATCATTCACATCACTTGGCAGCTGTTTCTAAGCTGAAAAACCAACAGACCCAGGGAGCAGTAAATGACAACTAAATGGTAATGTGGGCTATTGAGAGGCTAAGGGGCAGGGGGGGAATTGCAAAATGGATTGTCCCAACCCCAGGTTTTTAACCTGACAGTGCTGGTTATCCTGTCCATTGAGACTTTTGTTTGACTCACTGCAATAGCAAATATTCATAAAATGTAAATTCATATCCATCCAGATGCTAAACCTCAAGTCTCATGCCAAAGCAAAGATTCAAACTAGGACTTGGCATACACCTTAAAGGTAAACACAATCAGCCCCAACTCAAATCATTATTGGCTTTAAATCAGTGCTGCAATCAAGCAGAGCTACACCAATTTCTATATTACTAGAGAATCTAGACTCTAGAAAGTGTATTGAGAAGCCAACAATAGCGGTTGTTTGGCAGTGAAGCAGAGCTCACTTAACATACTCGTTTCTAAGCAGGAAAGTGAATGCTCTCATCAGTGATGAAAACCGGGCTACGAGTTTTATGAGGACTTGGTGTCTCACAAATCTTACTCACATGTATTTCAGCTTTTCAAGGGCTTCTTTACTCACGTGTCACTCAAGGCCTACTTCTTTTGTAGCTCTGAGTTTAGGCCAGCCAATGCAGTCAACGAGTTAAGTATCCAAAATGGCAAATAAAGAGAATTCCTCTGTGTTGTTGCCTATGATAGGCTACTCGCTATGTTGTCAGGGAAAAGAAACCACTTAGGCAAGGTAACCCAGGGGTCTCTGTAAGAAACATCCTATTAAGGACCCAAATACAAGAGTAAACTTGTTAAGCTATGAATTTGCTTCTACTTTCAGTCCAAAGAGCTCACCTGGAGAATAAAAAGACAAGCAGAAGAGGTCTTTTTCATGAAGAATTTCAGAACCATCTCTGTGCAGCTCATAAATCCCCCTACCCCTCTTCAGGCAGGGAAAGAATTATTTATTGTAAGGAGATTGCTTAGTTTGGTACTTACCACATTTTCTGAATCAACTGACAGATATTTTAGACATATATAAAAAAACTTCTTTGATATGAACACTTCATCTCAATTAGCACATAGCCAGCCATACAAGAATAACATACAACTTCCTTTTGCACTTTTTTTACACCTTTCCATCTTCATTACAACAGAGCTTTTAATTAAAAGCCAAGATTGGTCAAATTTACCTACCCGTGGAAAACAAAAATTACTTTAGAAACAGTAACTGTATTTTTCACCTTGGATCATTGGTAACATCTCAAGAGCAGCCCAGGAAGCGCATACTGACTACAACACCCAACAGCCACAACTGCTTGTGCCAGCAAGAACCTAAGTGCAATCCCAGTGAGGACAAAAATTGACTCAATCACTGTCCTCAGCCATCACTAGCCAGCTGGTCATTGGCTCCATCAGCCACACTTCCACCACACTCCTCTATGGAATGGTCAGGTCAAGAGAGACTGTTTTGACATTTAGAAACAATTTCTACACCAAATCTCTTGCTATGCCAGGGTTTGAGGAGACATTGGAATTCACAACGGTGCCTATGCACATCACAGACAGAAACTGGGATAAATCTGCAGCAACTCGTAATACCTACGAACAGAAACCATAGCCTTCTGACCAACTGTCATAACCTTAAAGCTTCAGAAATTATATATGTGTTCAGGCAGTCTGCAGCAGCCAGGACTGCTAGAGCAGCTGGAAATGTTTTACCACTCACAGTAACCCTCATTCCCCTCATGCTATGTGGCCAACACAGCTACAGCAACCTCTCCACCACAGATAACCTACAGTTTCAGTTTATAGGCTGGGTTTTTTTGTTGTTGGGTTTTTTGTTTGATAAGGGGGTTGTTTTTTGTTTGTTTGTGGTGGTGTTTTTTTAAAGAGATGAACAAAGGTTCTTTGGGTTTGTTTGCACCTTCCTCTCACATGCAATGATAATTGTGTCATGGTGACAGGTTAAATGAGTAGATGCTGTAAGCAGCACTAAAAGTCTTTTCTGACCTCAGACTTGCCTTTCCTATCTTTCCTTAATTTTTACTGATATCACTGAGTAACTGCAATGCAAGACCAGAAAAGTCAGAGATGATTCAGTCTCAGATCTGGCTCACCCTCTCTTTCACACCATGCTCTTCTGCTACTATAATGCAGACAGAATGATAAAAAAAACCAAAGCTGACCTCTTCCAGTATAAACACTCCTCCTGTTTGGCTGGCTTCCCTGCAAAACAATTACTTCTCTGATTTCACTGAATCCTGCATCACCATCATGGTTGTCTTTCAACTGCATTTGACTCTTATCTGTCCATCTCCATTGTTTTTCTGCACAGGATTTTAATGATTTCTTCAAAGAACACGGGCAAGCGTAACAATCTTTCCCCTCCTTTCAATCTGACACATCCGTAATGTCATCCTCCTTCTCTACCAAAGATAAATTACATGTTAAACTTTTTTTCTTCCTCCAGTACATCTGTTTTCCCCATGGCAATACTTGATCACTTTATCTTTCTAGTGCCCACTACCTTTCCTTCCTGCCTACTTCTACTCCTTCATCTCATCTTCTCTTTTGACACTGTTCCAAGCCAAGCCAAACCTTAATCTTTTCCACATCAGAAATACTGACCTAACTCACTATCATCACCTTAATGTCCTCTCTAAGCTCACAGATGTTTTAGTGCCAAGAACTCTTGTCCATGCGCAGTACAGGAACTGTAAAACAAATTCTCTCTCTCTCACATGGACCAAGTCTGGTATCAGCACAGACTCTGACCCATAATTCAGAATCAATACTTTGCAGTTACTCTCCTCAAACTGTCAGCCATCTTTAGTGTAGCCAAATGCTCTCCTTTTCTTTCAATAACATCCTTCCTTTAGGTCCCAGGTTTGTTTTTTACTCATGCTTCTTCCTTCTTCAACATTCATTTACATTCTTTTGAAAATCTCCCCTCTTTCCATGTGCTTACACAGGACTTGTTGTTTCATTCACAACAAATTTAGCCACCAGCTCTACCAATTTCATAACACCGTCTCCATCCATCCTACTCTCTCTCTGCTTATGGATATATCACCACAAATTCATATCTCATCATCTGCCCTTCCTAGCCATTTCCGTTGCCTCCTTACATAGTTCAGTATAGACAAACATCACACTCATATCTCACACTGCAAATGGTAACATGGCATCTTATTTCACTTAACCTGGATATTAGAATGTTAAAAAAGCTTGTGTCTAAATCCTGCAAGTATCTACTCGTGGCACCATTAACATACGGCCTTCTCTATTTACATAAACAATGCTCACACCCAGAAGGAAGATAGGCCAGTGTGTGCATGCACTGAAGTTGCTGGAATAGCTCAAAAAAAAAAAAATTTGATTTCTATAAACCAAAAAGTCACAGAAGCTGTCTCTTAATAGTGACCAAGTGTTTTTCACAAGTCAGAAAACAGAGTCCCTGTCAGCTCAGCTGCCTGCAGCCATACAGAACGCGCTGTACCAGTGTTTTCCCCATGCCTGCTCAGAACTGGTTACAGCAGGAGAAAAAAAGCTAAAAAATTCTAAACAAATAGAGCTAAAGAAATTCCTAAAAAGGTGGTGAGTCACTAGCATTGAGGGAACCTCTAAACCATAATATATTGTAAGTGAAATTCCAGCCACATCAAATCAACATGCGTTGTGTCAATAGGTTCCACAAGCCCTAAGTTCCATTTTTTGATTCTGTGTCTTATCTAGCACTTTGACCTGTACCTGACAGTCTGCCTCATCTAGGATAAACACTCTTACTTTCCTAGCAAGAAGTTGCTTCCCCCATAACTGCTTTCACAGTTTTGGTTACATACGTTTCCTGGAGGCCTTCAACCACAGAGATCTTCCTCTGAGTTTAAATACCAGCAAGAACTGGGAGAGGGAAGGCAAAGAGGAAGGATGGCGTGTCAGATTGCTTTTCACCAAACTGACTTCAACACTGGGACATCTCACAGTTCATTCCCAGCTTTTCCTCAAGTAATTGTTACTTTATACTTTCCCCTTATACTATCTTAAAAATACACCTCCTTAAACAATCACCATTCCCCTCTCTGGGATTAATCTCATAAATTTCACCTTCATTTTTCTCATTTCACTTATGCTCAGGATTTGTGTTTACTAAGGTGTTGGGTTTTTTAAAACATTATATATTCATGAATACATTTTTTCAGAGCATGTCTTCAAACACATTATAGAGACAGGCAAGCATTATTATCCTCATGCTACAAGCAATATAGCTGCAACACACAGAATTAAAACCACCAGCACAAGATTGAGCAAAAGCAGCAACAAACGAAGTTGTCCCTGAATTCTCTGGCTTTTAATTGATTAATCACTTAGATGCAGAAATCCCTACTAACTTACTGTGCATATACAAGTAAATTAATGATTTTTCACGTGGACTACAGCAAACAGGTTGTAAAATCATGATCCAGCTTTTACACTGTAACACTGCTGTCAAGAGCACTCCTGCCATTTTGAACTAATTTTATAGAATGAAACCTATCTACAGTATAACAAAAACTTTCTAAAATGTTTCTGAGTGTTCCTTTATTTTTAGGCTTCTGGGTAGAGTTGACCATTTGCAGATTGTTTCTGACAAAAATCGAGTGTGCTATGGAAAACAGAAGCTTCAAAGCTCTGATATAGCTTGTAAAAGGGGGGAAAAAAAGTGTTGGCAGCAGTCTCAAAGCATCTATTTCCCAGAACTTGTTTTTCTGACAAAAGAATATGTGGACTTGGTCAGCCACAGGATATTAATTTGTATCTCTCAGGGGCTAGGAAGGCATAATGATAGCTCCATAATGTGTGCTAGAAACACATAATACAGCTCTTGCTGCAGCTGTTCTTCCTGTGCCAGTCCTGCTGCATGTTATCCTTCTATGGCCAACTTAAAGAATTTCTCCTGAAAGAGCTTCTCTTTTCAGTGCCCTAGGGTCTTTTTTCCTATTAAAGGGGATTTTGCCTGAATGGTTGTAAAGATACCCTGCAGAAGGGCTTCACTTTGAAAAGACCACATGGATGCACCCATGTTCACTTGTGTAGTTTTGGGATCATCAGCATTAACGAAGTCTGTTATGTTGAGATTTCCACCATTAGTATTGATCAACTCTGATATCTAGGACACTAAGTGTCCACTGATGCTCCTCCAATGTTTGGCCATTTTATTTTGTTTTGTCTCAAGTGGATTCTCTCTTATCATTGTGTGGTCTAATCCCACATTTTTCCTCAAGAGGTGGAACCGGAAGCAAATAATTAACAAAATCCAAGCATAAGAAACACTTTTAGTAAAATCTAAGATCTTTTAGAGATTATACATATAATTACCGCTGAAGTTTGTAAAGTGCAAGCTAGAACAGCTTTTCTGGTGTCAGCAATTACATACTGACCTTTTGCATCAACCTCTATCTTCATTTCAACATGAATGTAATTTGCACCCGTTTAAAAGGGCTAACCACAGTAATGGGGTTTCCTGCTGATGGCTGGCAGAGGAACTTGACTGCTGTGAGCATGCCCTGTTATCTAGCTGACATAGCACAGGTCCAAGACATGGGATGAGTGGCCCAACATCCTGGTTGATGAACAAAATAAAAAGAGCAGGACACTCAAAGCAAAAAGAGTCTGTCAAAGCACTGTATTTTCTCCTAGTCCTTCTCATCTCCCTAGCAGGACAAAACTGATGTCGGCACAGATAAGTCAGAACGAGCCTCCAGTTACATGTCCACAATACTCCACACAAATGCACAGTATTTTGCAGCTCAGAAAACTGCATGAATACATCTCTGAAAATCAAAATTCCAAGATGTCCTGCAGGCCCAGAAGTGGAAAGGACTTGTCAGATTACCTTGGAAGACAGGTAGCAAACTAGGGGACACTCGATACTTTCCTTAAATAAAAGGGGCAATGTGTACAACATTGACCTCACATTTGCTTTCACAGAGATAGTTTAGAATACTTTAGCTTCAGATTCTATTTGTCACATGCTATGATGTTAACCTATGGTATCACCCAATCCAGTTCTAATTCTACTGGTTTTGCTCAAAACCAATATTTTTATAGGGACTGCACAACACCATCAAGAGAATCGATTCTGGCAGGCCAAGATATGGTAGTGATACCCACAAAAAAGCAAAGAAAAAACCAAAGGTAAAATCTACTTTACAGCTCTGAGCTACAGGACTTAAGAAGTCCTCATGCACTCAGCTCTTGAAAACTTTTTACAAAAGTAGAATCTGGAAGGATACATGGAGAGGTGATTGCTGTGACAGTTAGTTGGTGTCCTTCCCATCTGAATCAAATTTAGCTGAACTTAAACCTCAGGGAACTCAGAGAAGTCAAAGCAAGAACAACCGAATTCAGCACAGGTACCAACACTGAATTTATGAAGTTGCTTGTGTGAGCAATTCGGCATCCCAAGTGAGAACAATTCCTGGCACCACCCATGCAAATATTTCACTCTAAGAACTCCTCATAGCTGGGTTTTGCTATGTGCTACACAGAAATTTTTAATGCAAAAAGCAGGAGCAGATGGTGTACCTAAACCTGACCTCTCCACTGCAAGAAGGAAAAGAAGAAAGCTTGCCCTCAGTGTTGTCCTCACCTCCTCCATGCTGCACCAATGAAAGAGAGAATGTCTGGCTGGGCTTGGTGTTGCCTGTCGTCTTCACATCACATTTGCTGTCAAGATGAAACCAGCGTTTCTAAAGCAAACACTTCTCTTTCCAGCAGGATTAATGCTAAGAAGGTTTAACTTTAGGTTGTCTAGTAAGATCCAGAAAACAGATTCTCCTGAGTCTGTTTCTTAACTTCTCATTTCGAGAAGGCTTTAGAGCAAGCATCTCAGGGACTGTAACTCTTTCAATTTTTTAATGGGCATGGAAGAAAAAAATAACCTGGAGATTTCATCTACATTTTCCCACTGACCTGTGGCATGCTTTTGGCCAAGTTGCTCTGTGTACCTAAGCAAAAGGGGAAACAAAGCAAAGAAATATAAGGCACTTACTTAACAGAGAGGATTAGTACAGATCAACATAGTTACACGCACATACTCGCCAGCACACACAGAAGTACATATCTAGAAGTAAAATCAGGCCAGAAGTGATAAGGAAGAAGGAAATGGACAGATCACAGAGAGAAAAACACCTCTTTCAAGACATGTAAAAAAAAGGGGGGGGGGGGGGGGGGGAGGGGCAAAACAAAAGCCAACATAGACAAGGGACATGCACAGGGAAGAGCTATGTTTCCCACTAAGGATGCTTTTATTTTCACACAATGATTTTAGAAAAGCTCCTTTTCTGCCTGCAAAAATCTCCAGTGCATCACAGCCAGGGAGCCAAACCTGCTTGTGATTATTCTGCTCGAGAGGAAGGAACTGCTTGTCTGCATGGCTTCAGAATTTCTCCAGTCCCAGGCTGTGGGCGAGCCTGACATCAGTCCCAGTGTAAGCCTTAAAAATACCCTTCAAGACCTAACTCTCTCTTGTGTGGGAAGCCTATAGCATTATTTTAAGCAAGAACCCAAGATTATCCTGGTGTTTCCTTACAATATTTATCATAAAGCCAGAGATGGGACTGAACCCAGAGCAAATGCAGATGTGTCCATCTTAATTACTTCCACGTGATCTCCACATGAAGAATGGTGTATTCTAAGGGGATGTATATGTTAGGCTCCCTGAATCCATTCTAGCATCACCACCATCATCCACTGTCTCAGCATAAATGTTCCTGTTACAATGAAGAAGGTTTTTTTCTTCACAGTGGAAATAAACCTGATCTTTATGCAATATTCTGACAATGGGGGGGGCCCTTGGAAAAAAAATAAAATAAATCTTCATTTCCTGTTATAGGCAAGACATCCCCAATCCCCCATGTTTAATTCACAGCTCTAAGGTCTATTTTACCAGACTATTCTGATTTTCTAGGAGTATTTTGATGAGGGATCCTGGAAGAAACCTTTATTTTGCTTTTGATAGGTGACTAGGATGAGTTTCAAACTACATTAATTAATAGCAACAATAATAATACCACCACACTCTCTCACAGCTCTTTCCTTACAAATGAAGTTGAAGCCATGCTTTATTTTTAAACAGTAGTAATCTTTTAAATAACAGTCATTGCACTTGAAAACACCTAATTGCAGCATCTAAGTATGAATACAACCCATCTACAACATACTTAAGCAGGTAACAGTTGTTCTTTTAAATAATAACTTCTAAATCATAACCCCTTATTGTAAATTCAAAGCCATATTCCATTCTTAGACACATCCCTACCACTCCAATTAAAATCACTGCCAACAAAACAGTGCGCCTGAAAATTCATGTTGGTTTAGAGACGTGAATCGACACATCACAGTTCAATGAATTTACTTTAAAAATAGATGCTCATCAATTGCTATTTTCTGAGTCCTCAGGACTAAAGACATTCTGATTTTAAAAAACCCTCAAAGTAAACTTGACTTAGATCCATCGACCTCTCTCATACAGTCCATCCAACACTTTGATTTCTACCAAATGAGAAATGAACACAGAAACCATCATATGGCTTTTAAATGGAGTTCCCCCAACTATTTTCATAAGTAAATACTCAGAGAATTCCCAGCTCAACAATACACTTAACTGATACTCAATTTCGAGCACAGGCTTTATACCACTATTCTTCATTTTGCCAGTGAAAACACTTATGCATGTGCTTAAAACATAAGCACCTACTATGAAGTGCTTTATTTAAACATGGGATTGTATACTGGATTTCCTAGAATAAATTCGAAAAGGCTCAAACAGAGCTTCACAGGAACTGGGTAACTGGACAGGAAGATTAAGGTATGCGTCTGGTAAAACAACACTTCAAGAAGCTGTGGAAAAGTTGTTTCAAATTTTTTTTCCCCAAGTAAACAAAATCTTCAGGTTTTTGCCTGTACTGCCTTAACAGAAGCAGGCCAGGTTTCTCAGGACAGCTCTAACTTGCATAAGCCTGAGTGCACACGCCTATCTGCCTTACAATTGAGTCCAGTGATTAACTGTTAAGAGTGTGCTATAAAAGACCAGGACATAGTGTCTTTTAGACAGGAATTTCAAACTATAATCAAAACTGCAGTTGCTACAAATGCAGTTTAACCTGGGTAGTACACCAGGGTGGCTATGCCACCTAGTGATATTTGTAATGTACTGTTCTCAGCCCAGAGCAGGAGGAAGGAAAAGGAAAAGGAAGAGGAGGGAAAGCCTGAGTAGACAGGCCTCAGCAAAAGTCAATGCTCAAAAGCGTTCCTTGACTTACTACACAGCTATTTAGATAATTCACTAAACAGCAAGCGGCAAAAAAGGTAAAAAGAATAGGCAGTAGCCTGTCTCCTCCAGCCTCTGCAGCTGCAGAAATAGCCTTTGAGCTTCACAGTAATTGGTGGGGCAGGGAGGCTTTCAAGACAGATGCAAACGGCAAATACCAATCACAGAAACAAGAACAAGGCAGGATCAAGCTAACATCACTAGAGTAGCATCGCCAACTACTTCAGAAGGTGGGTACTACCCCATCAACTATTTATGCCTTGATTTATTCTCCTTACGTGCTGCAGAGTTTCAGTCTTTTACACAAGATGTGGCTACTTTGTGTGAATAAAAAAAAATAAAAATCCTCCAAGTTGGAGGATAGTCCCCATCAAAACCACCATCTTTGCTAAGAAAATACCAGCATATTCAGTAGTTCCTTTTGTCCAAAAAGATGATAAATGAGCTTCCGAGAAAATGTAAAGCAATAACCCTATCTGGAACGCACATGAAAAAATTAACACACAAAATCTGACAAAATCTCTAATTGCACATCGGAATTACAGATCGCTCCGGCTGTGGTAGGAATGCAGTAGTCCTTCAGCACAGGACATAGCATGCCATGGCAATTGAAACCCAAGTACTGCCCAAACCACTCTTTTCCATAGTTCAAGCAAGAAGTGAAAGTTTCTAGGGAAGGAGTCTAAGGTCACAGAAGTCTGAAGAAAGAGCTGGTGATCACTTAAAATCTAATTAACTGAAAGAAAAGTATTCCAGTGGTATCACACCTGCTAGCTAGGCCACATTCTGCACAGGCTGCCCACCTGTTTCCCAAATAACAATTTTAATTTACTAGTTCCCAGCTTCTCCCAGCAGCATGAGAGTTCCCCTATGCAAACATTGACATACCACCTTAATAAGCAAATGTCTGGCAAAATGACAGGATAGAGTGATCTCTGACATCGAGATAATGGGGAAAGAAAAATAAACAAACCAAGAACAAAATCTCTTCCTGGCTAGTACACATCTGGCACTTCTTGCTCTCTAGTTGCTCAGAATTGCTCTTGGTATGCTCTTTCTCTTATTTTTCCTCTTGATACATTCTGAAAACCTCCGACAGCTCCTACCAGCACCAGGCCGATAGGACTGCATCTTCTCCCTGTTGACAGCACATCACTGCTTCTCAGGTAAGGGCTTTACTGAGTAACTCACAAGTTTTTCTAATACAGAGGCTCGTCACACAACCTTTCTGTTTGCACAGCTATGACCTAAGTTTATATTGGTGCAACTAGTGTTAAGACACTGATTGAAAAAAAAAAAAAAAAAATCATTACCACATATGCCACAATAAAAGTGACAGGTTGGACCATGACTTTTAAGAATTAGAACTTGCCAGAATTTATTACCCATCAGCCAAACAGTAAAACAGCAATGAGCTGCTGGGATACACATTTTAATACATTCTTACAAAACCAACATCCAATTATTAGAAGTGGCAAGAAAAGGATTTTTAAATGGCCTCATTATCACTTAGTATACACAGCAACTGTTACAGTTTGAACAGTAAAATGAAATCCTTTGTTGAATTACTTCAAACTCTTGACTAGGTGGATTGAAAATAGCACTCGAGTATGCCTAGTACCTCTACTTTATTTGCTCTTAAGTGAAGACAAAACCAGGCAGGTGAATGGAGCAGTCAGTCCTTGTTCCAGTGCTATCAGTAGACTGTAATTGATTTAGAGGGAGATGACCAAAATCAGAGACATCCTGTAACACACTGAATTTAGCCACAGTAACCCACAGTCGTTTCTTAAAAACGCCAAGTGGCTTGGGAAGCCAAGCTCCATGTCAGGTATGCCTGAGGCACTTGGGTCCCTACATCCCCACTCCTCCCAGGGATTTGGAGACTCCAAAGTCACTGCAGAAAGAGGAACTTTGCAGCCTAAGCTGCTCTGCTGTTTACAGCTTTCCTCCATATATCCTTTTCTCTTCAGCTCAGTAGCAATCCAATTTTTAATTTCAATTCTGCCTCAATTACAGCCCTTCTTGAAGTTGACCATGACTTCCTAATTGTTTTTTCTGCCCTCAGCTTTCACACACCAATTAGATATGAAGTGCTCTCCAGCTGCACCTTCAGTTCACACACAATTAAGGGATGAGCAGAAAAGCAGAGCTGCCTGGTGGCAGAGACATTTCCTGTGTTAAAACAGTAGGAAATGTGGCACATCCTTAAGAACACAGCTTGACAAAGCATGTAATCCCAGCCTCCGCTACGCCACAAACGTGAGGACACTAGAGTGAGTTACCTGACTTCTCACTGCTCACTTGGAATTATTGGGGGGGGGAGACGGGACACGGTATCATGCTCAGTAACCAATTACATGACATATCCAAGTTATGCTAGGAGAAAGACAAGGTGGGGGAAGGTTGCCTTCTTTTCTACGTGCCCTCACTGAGTCTGAAGATTTCCTTGTTCTAAGAGAAAACAGAAAATATAATTACTTACCTGGCAATTGTTTTTTAAAAAAATAAATTTAAAACATAACCTGTATCTCCTATTCCTTCAGCATTTATCCATTCAGAAATCTTTCAAATGGACTATTTGTGGTATGACTGATAAACAAGTATTTTTCTCCAACTTGAAGAATCTTTTAGAAAAACCTATTTCTTTTTCAAAATAATGTTTTAAATTCAGTACATTTAGCCTTCCCCAGTGAAATCTGTTGCATTCACAAAGAAATTAAAGCCCCTGTTTACTGCAAACATACAGCATTTCTTCAAAATACATGTTTTGAAGGGGAGAGGAAGAACCAAGAAAAACAATGTTTCTAAAATATTTTACCCAGGTATTTGTAATCACTCTACATATCATTCCAGAAATAAATCCTAAAACCCAGAAATGAGAACAGATATTCAAAGTTATCCTTACCCTTACAAAATCTCTCACAAAAGATTTGTATAGAAGCGTTTCTCTCCCTCTAGATTTTTCTGACAGGACTGAACACAGGCCAAATTAGGGCCTCATGCATGAATGGGTAAAGGTATTGTTGGTAGATGTAGCACTATTTAAAGTATCTATAGCAATTCCTGACCTTCTTTCTCCATAGGGAGTGGAGAGTGAAACATTCCGGCATCCACAACCACCCTATGTGCACGGTTATAAGGCACTTGTGTAGCTGCAGTGGAAACTTAGAACCAGCCTCTTCTCTTATCCTTCTAAAACCATTCTAGGTGCATCCTTGAAAAGGCATTGACTTTAAAGGTATAAAATTCAACAAGACTTGAAATTAACCTTTTAGTGAATCTTTCACATTCAATGTGAAATAACAGAGCAGGTTGTGATGTGACATTTTTGTAGGTGAAAACATCAAAGGCAGCCCTGCCGCAGACTGATCTACCTTTGAACACCCAAGGGTATCTGAGACTGCCAAGTCTCTGTAGACTAGACAGAGAGAAAGAAAAAAGGAAGAGAAAGAGATCTAAGATATTCCACTATTTAAGGTGAAGTCATTCTAACTAGGATTTAATTCAATCTTTTACACTTTGTTACTGCTGGTGGTTTTTTAATACACAGTCAAAAGAGAAAATCAGGATAAAAGGAAAAGAATATTATTTCTGACTGTCAGGCCATAATAAGGCATAAATACATGAAAATTTAACTGGCACCACTTATTCTTTCCTTCCTCTTTAGCATTCATGCCTTAGGAATTCCTTTCTATTGGAGTTATGCAATAAACAAACCAAAAAAAAAAAAAAAAAGGCAGTATCAGCCTTTGAAAAGGCTCCACAAAAAGGTAAGTACCTGTCTAACAACTCAGAAACATCTGAATTAATGGCAACTGACAACTCTTGCCCTTCTTCCCAAGCACACACATTGAATGCTCACCTGGTGTTCTGGTTGGGGTCTTGCTGGAGTTATTGAGTCTCTCTTGAAAGCACTCCTAGTAAGATCCACTCCTGGCCCTCACTCTGGTCGTAACAAGAAATGCCAGTCCAATTTCTGGCTTGCAGTGACCTCCATGCTAACAGGACACCTTCAGTGCATCTGGCCATGCCAAGCCCCCGATCCAGGGAGCTGTGACCAGTGAACTTGCCAAAAATTCGAATGTATTATCATCAAAATAGTGCATTACTGGATTCTACAAGGTTACAAAGCTCATAGAGCGATAGGAAAATAAGCACCCTTTATTTGGAGGGTTCTCATTCCTGCTGATTTCCTTTAATAACTCCTTTTTACCCAAACTCCAGAGAGGTCACCACTATACATAACAAGCATAAGAAAACATGCTTTCTCTTCTCTGGGGTAATGCTGCTAAAGGTTTTTATTCATCCCCTTCTCAAGTGCTTTCAACATCATCTTCAAAAAGCATCAGTGAATGTTGGAGTGACGATACAAACACTCAGTGTGATGGAGCAAGAGGTTATGGAATCAAACCGTGTAACCCAGTCCATCTTGTACAAGCCATTCTGTTTCAGGCGCTAGAGCTCATGTTCAGCTCTTTGCTTTAGAGCAAAGCTTTTCTGCTGCAACTGCATCAGAGACCAGAGCAGCCAGCTAAGAGGGACTCTGAGCTGGTATTCCTGGCTCTGCTTGAGAGCTACAGCAGAGGAATCTAGGGCCATCTGCATCATCTTTCAGCAATAAGCAATGAAGAAAATTGTACTTTGAGACAGAAAGAGGTTGAATTTGCCAGGTATGGCACCTGTTTGGGAAGTTAGCACATCTTTCTGCTAACAAATCGAGTGCTTTATTTAAGGAGATGGGCTATAGCAAAAGGCTAGACTAGGCCAAGGAAAGAAACAAAGAAAACCAAAATCATAGCCATGACAGGTTAAAGAGAAGCTCAAAATATCCACAGCAGACTATACAGGCAAGTGGTACAGTAGGAAATGTGACACCCTACTTCTAAATTTGAAGTGACTGTATCAAGCTCATAAAACCCTACTCTCTAACAGCACACTCCTTAAGGAATGACTTCATGCCAGAGTGGTCAACAACAAAACAGGCAGCAGCCCCAGATTTTGTTCTAGGGTTAGGGTCACAGACTCTGACTTTCTGAATGGTAGAAGTCTGCACGTGGGCACCGAGGAAACGACAGCCCACATTTATGACACCTGACCCAGGAACATATGGGATCCAGAAGGCAGATCGACTGACAACAGACAGGTCTTACTTGCAAAGAGGAACAAGATCAGGACATAACAGATAAACTACTTATGTGCCAATATACAAACCTGGCCTCCTAGAGACAGTGGAATTTGTATCTTACAAATACCAATGGCATTTTTATGACTAAGGATGTGAAAGAACATGCCAGAAAGCAGAGGTGGGAGGGGAGAACTTGCTGCTGCCTTCAAGTTACGCACAACCTCTTCACACAGAATAATCCCGTCTTGACCATGCCTGAACTTCCTTCACAAAACAACATCTCATACAGCCTGCCAGGAGCCTCCACCAGCAGCCACCTTTCACCTCCTTCCAGAGCATGTGAAATTAAGCGAACCACTTGAAAAAAAATAAAGAATTCTTAAATGGCCTCTTTTCTGAATCAGCTTGAATCTATTTGAACTTATCTTCAAAAAGATCCTGAGATCTCACATAATAGCAAAAATCATATATATGATACAATTTCTCATGGCTCTTTCACAGTCACTAAGAGACAGAGGAAGAAAGACAACTTGGAAGTGAGCTGAGATATAAAGCCTTAGATGAAGTTGCTAATTCTCACCCAGCTTCCTCCCACACATTGTGGTATCTTGACCTTGATTTCATCTCTATCAATGGTAACTTCACTGCAGCAAAGATTTTTCTGATGATCATTTTTCTCAGAGTCTGTGGTGCCACAGTAGACAAGGGGTATGGTTTCATGCATTAAAAATCTTAACTGTTAAGTTTAAGTTCAAAACTGTCATTTTTTTGTCCTACTTCAATACAGAATTCTCATATTTCTGAAAAAAAATTAATTTGAATTGTTCATTGATGCACCTGTGAAGCTTTCAAAATTACCTTTCTTAAGAGCGTGAGCTAGGTATTGACTAAGCTGGTTGAAGCAAAATCAACAAACTCGCAGCAGCAGAGCACAGCCTTCTGTTTTCACCATACATCCTGAATCACACACTGAAATGCCAGCCAAGGTTCCTACCTTCTACACTAGTTCTTCCTCTTTTTATTGCACAACAACTGGAATTGCAACTTACTCTGTCTGCTCCTCAGAACTGCTTTTTTCAGCTTTCCTCTTTGGAGGAAGAACTACTAACAAAAAAAAAAAAAAAAAAAAAAAGGCAAAAAGCCCCAAAACATAGCAAGCAACAGAATATAGGAGTTTATGACTCAAGCTGCATTTCCAATGAGTCAAAAATTTAGCAGCATAGCACACCGCAATGTCAACAACTTATCAGCACAGGATGACATGATCAAGGATGGAAATTTTCTTAATGTTCTGTTATCTCTTCCTATCACTTGAGGAAGGGCTGTTAAGTTATTACATATATATCTGCATTGTTAAATTCTAAGAGAAAGGGAAACATGAGGCCTGTTGATGTGGCCCAGACCTGAGCTTAAAAGGAGCTCCTGGGCCCTTTGGTCAGGGATGCAGGTGGAGGCCCCAGGTGAGGCTAGTCAGGGCAATTAGTGAACTCAGGGCCTTAGCAGGGTCTAATAAGCATTGACTGACATCAAAATGCTGGAGGACAGAAACACCAGGGATCTGCTTCTGAAGACAGAGTAATGCTTAAGCAGAAGCTTCTGCAATATGACATTGAATGTATGCAAGTTGTTATTGTACTTTTTCCAGAAAGCAGAAACAAAGACTGAAATAAGGCTTGTGAAAGCATAAAACAGCTTCCTTAATATATATAAGGTCCCTTTCTAACTTATTTTGAAATAGTAACGTTGCACAGATATCAAAAATAAGATGTGAGAATTATATTAGTGTGTTGCTCCCCACAGCCTCTGCTTTGGCAAAAAAAAGAGAAAAAAAAGGAAAGAAACAGAAATGAAGACTTCTCTTTGATGCACATGGGTATCGGGAACGTGAACACTTGATTAGACAGTGCCGTACTGTCATGCATCACTCCTGCACTTCTGAGAGCCTGATGTCTGAAGATGCACAAATGAGTGCACGCTAGCAAAATACATTATTGGTGCCTTCTACCCCACTACTTCTGTGACAGTCCCCTGGGGTCCTGCTCAGAACCAGACTGACAAAAGACACACAGGAAAACAGACCCATCAGAAACATTTTACAGGCTAGGCCCAGATCCTTGGCAGGTATTGATGGAGGGGGTTGCTGTTCTACTCAGAACCATACCTCTACCAGCAACTTAACAGCAGAGACATGCAGCAAGGGAAATGGCTCTCCCTGCCTGTAAAAAATCTACCTCTAGTACTTTGGGATGCAATGGCTCTATCTAAATTTCTGAAGTAACCACTGATTTGGGATTACCAAAGACTAAGTTGGAAATAGACTGATTATTAGAAAATTTTTCAGAAATCTTTCCCATTCCTGAAAATTGTATTATTGAAGGAGCTTCTTGAGGGCATCTGGGCTTTGATGACCGAATAAGTTAGTGGGAAGCGACAGGCAAAGCAATGAAAATGGATGATGCAGGGATACTCCACTGTAGAAAGAGAAGGGTATTTTTATATGCAGATACACTCAGAGCAGGTTCTACTGATGAACCTGCTTTTTCTATTGCAGGCCAGAGATTGCAACACAAAACACTCAAATAGTTAATTTACCTTACTGCTTTTTTACAGCGAGCAACACTAACCTGACAAAGAACAACACTTAGCAACATACTGTAGCCCAAGATGCATTTCTTTCTGCAAGTGTGTCTGAACATACAACAAAATGACTAATAGCCAGTAAATTGCTTCAAGTCCAGTATGAGAACAATAAACTGTTTCAAAAAGGGGGAAGTTACCAAATGATCAAATTTCTAAGCAGGACATCTGCACTCTGTTCTTCCTTGTTGATGCACTAGACTGAATGCACTGTACTTCTATACTTTATCCATGGGTATGAACAGCAGACTTGAGCAGAGGCAGCATCAGGCAGCCTAGCTGCAACTAGTGCTACTCATCTAGCATATGCAGGTCTGCAAATCCTAGGCAACAGCCAAATTCCTTCTTTTCTACTTGCACAAAATTTCCAGTGGGAGACAAGAGACATACTGGGAAAATCTGGACTTGTGACAGCTCTAAGATGGTATGAATTCAACCACATAACAGCACAGACAGGCTTTCTGCACCATACTGGTTGTGTGCATTCCCTGTGTCTTTCCAAGAACCTAGTCCCTTTGGTGGTTCAGCATAACAAAAGAGAACTAGGGATACAAAGAAAGATTTGTCAAAGATTGTACAACAGAAAACCTCTATGGGTTGTTTGGAGAATGATGAAGACAACATTAGAGTGACTAGCATACATGTCCTTGATGCATTTAATGTCTGCTCAGTTTAAAGAAACATTGTAATTTCATTTCTGAACTAATATAAGAATTACCCTTCGCTTTTCTCTCCTCAACTCTGTGTAGACATTGCTTAACTAAGAACTAGTTATGGGCTGGTACAGCAGATAATAATCCCAAATTATCTGAAATACCATTTGGATTAAATGCAAGATCCAGTTTACCACTGGGATATACTTCAAGTCACACGCATAAGTAGTAAATGCATTTAAATGTTTGCTTAAGGTCCAATGGCTGCCTACTTTTAGCCTTGAAAAAAAATTGTCTTCAGTAATAAAACAGAAAAGAAAGCTACAGCCTTTGATGGAGTCCAGGGTTTCTCACAGTTTCTAAAAATTATGGAATGAAGAATCCTGACAGTTCTCAGTCAATGAAATGATTTTAATACTGGTTTGAACTGCTAGTCAGAATCCAAAATCTCTGGGGCATGAAGAAAAGATGGAAAAAGCTAGAAAAATATAATAAGTTTTATCCAGCCACACAAACGAGGCCTCTGAGGCAAGGGTAAGCAAAGTGGCTTGCTGCTAGTCACACAAGAGACCGCATAGATCTAGGTACTGAATTTATGCCTTCCAAGTCTCCCTCCCTACAAGTAATCCACAAAACCTCCTAATGCCCACTGCCAGTAAAAAGTCTGCAGGATGGGATATTCTTATCGAATACCCTGGTAATAAAAAACCAAATAAACAGGAATTAATGACATCAAGACTTTCTCTGAAAACCATAGTGCACAAATTTGCAGTTTTCTCAGTTAGCAGCATACATCTAAAGAAAAGTACTCACAGAGGTGCCATTTTCCTATGACGTTTTCAATATGTATTTTTCCTTTTCTAAATAGGCCACATGTAGTAGTCAAAGAAACTCATTTGTAGGCAAAGCATTAGCAATAGTACGTCAAAAGTACATCATCAGTCATTCCATTACATGCTACTCTAATACAATAGATATGACTTACGGTAGCTTAACATACATGGGTGCTTTCTGCTGTTTCAAAAAGTTAGCAGAGCTAACTGCTGTCCGAAAACAGCAGAGTTTAGATTTATTTTTTTTTTTTTTACACATTAGTTTTAAATTAGAACGCTCTGCCATCAGAGGAGTCACACAAACAAGAGGGAACATACGTCCTTCAAAATTTGTCCAACTTGATAATGGGAAAATAATACTAAAACCAGAAAATCACTACTGCTGTAGTTACTACTAAAAAACTAGCCATGAGGCTATTACAAGAGGTAGAGTGACCAAAGGCTCTCATAACACACCCAGACCATCTCATCAGTGGTTTTGGCCTACTCATTAAAATGCCTTATTTGTGAATCATGTGTAGGTGTTTGTGCACACAGGTTTCAATGAAACAACTGGTTGGGCCATGCTGTAGTCCTTGCTGCAAAGTATCCTGAAGCTCAGTTAGCATAACAAATGCTGTGGAAAATGAATGTATATTGTCTTGCACTGCATCTGTTTTCTTCTTTATTGCCACAAATCGTGAATGGCACTGATACCATATTAAAAACTCCAGATGTAGGTGGCATGACATATTCAGGGCTTACCTATGCTTACCATATGATGGGGCAAAAAAGGGGGAAGCAAGAGAAAAATAACTTTAAAAATTTGTTCTACAAGTATAAATGGTGTAGGCAATTTATGAGCCACTTCCTTCTGGGGAGTTATTTCTACTAGTCATTAAGGTCTCGATGCACAGCATGGAAGTGTCATCAACCTTACAAAAGCTGGGCTATCAGCTAGGGCAAAGCAACAGTGGCCCTGCCTCAAAGCAGGGGAATGTGTCCCACAGTACTTCTCTATGCAGAGTCCTTGGAGTTTGTCCCTGCCTTGGGTTATCATCATTTCTTTGTTAGCTTTTTTTGAGGGAAGAGGTGGGTTTGTCACAATAAATGAAAAAGTATTTTCAAACTTCTCAAATTATCTGAAAACTGCACCTTCAAGCAGCATCTAAATATGCTTCAAAAGAGTTAGTTAATATCTGTAAACCAAATTAGGCCCAAAGTGATAAAAATGGGCATCAAAAACCCATACCTAAAATAATGCATTTTGAAAGCATGCTGGGAAGAAGTAAAAACCAAAGCAAAGACAAGTGACAGAAAGTGAGATCACAAATTTGTTTTACAAAGTCACTGTAAGAAAGGGAGACAAGAGAGAGGGAAAAGGCTGGTGCATCCAGGGAGGGAAGAAGGGGTGAGTGGAAACAGCTGGAATTGTTCAGCTGTGTCAACATTCGGCTGTTTCACAGATTGACTAGCAAAGTGTCATCTGAAACCAATTACATTCCCAAAACCCCATGGACCCAGTTCATAACATTGATTAATCCACATTGTGAAAACGTCCCCAAGCAAAACTGGAACAGCTGTCAGCCCTTGGAGCTCAGAAATAGCTTTTTTTTTTTTTTTTTTTTTTTAAAAAGCCATGCACACTCTTTAATTCCAGCTTTGTAATTTACAGAAGATCATACACCCGTTTCTACTGATTAAGAGCAAAAAAGATCTCCACTTCTTCCTACAAACATTGCTTTTCCTGCATTACCATGGCTGATGATAGAAAAGATTGTCAGCATTAGACACAGACCAGTACTAATCCCCACAGACAGAAGCACCTGCCTGAGAACTAACACACTCCTGAAGATGCTTTTTCCTCTCCTTTGCAGACCCTGGGGAACCACAATTTACTTTCTGAAGGACGGAAACTTCCTGTTTCCACTCCAAGTGCCCTGAAATTATTGTCTTCAGGCAGATTAGTTATGCAGAAATCATCAACTGTACTTCTGAGACTCCTGACACTATCTGACTGTAAATCAGCTTCTGTGCCCAAGTCAGGCATGGGTCAGCTCCAATCACCTCCCCACACAGCACTCCTTTTCACAGCTTTTCCTGCTCAGTTTGAACACTGATGAAATGCCTGCTATAGGAAGATCTTGTACTTGATGAGTTGCTTCACTGCTGCCATCTCCATGGTCACAAGGACCTTGCTAGCTACAAGGTGCTTCACAGCGCAACCATGTCCTGGTCAAATGCCCGCTCTGTCCATCTGAGCAGCACCAACCTGAACCAGTGTACTCCCATTCAGAGCTCCTTATTGGCCATGAAGACATAATTTGTCATATTTCCCAAGAGAGTATCAGACAGATGTATTCTGACAGTCTATAAAATATTTCTGAGCTAACCAAAATCACTGCAAGAATATCATAACAAATAGGAACGGAAGTGTGCATAAATGCAATCAAAAGAAACAGAGGAAATGGGAAGATTTTCGGTTTTCACAACTGTCAATTAAAGGCTGCAGGGAAAAAAAGCTATTTTTTTGCTTGCATATTAATTAAATCACTTTATTAAAGAAGGTATTTTTATGTGGAGCTCAATGTTTTGGTTTTTTTCAGATGTATACATTTATTTTATCAGCTATTCTAAAATAAAGTTTAGAGGAGCAGGAAGGGTCCACCAGCTAGCGCCAAAGATCAAGAGACCTTACACTTCAACCTGCAATATTCTTCCTGCAGTTCTATCAGCAAGAATTGCTGTCACTGTGTAACATCATGAGAAATTCTGTGCTGCGTTTATATTTCCCAACTTCAGAGCAAGGAATTGTCAGACTGACAAGGGAAGTACCAGAGCCTAAGTCCACAGAAACAAAACTGTTCAAATCATATTGCTATTGTATGATTCCAAGACATTGGTGAAGTGACAATTCCTTTTCCAATGAATACTTTGTATGTGTAACTCATTCATCATGCATCTTTTGAAAGAATTCATGGATTCAAATACAGATACACAAGAAATCTTTAGCATTACTGCACAGCCTGTACCTGAACTTAAATGAATAACGTCAACATCACTGGACTTAACGCACTCCTTATTCTGTACTATAGAGAAATACTTCCCAGCTTTAGAGAAGCTGTTTGGAAGGGCAAAGTATATATTAGAGTTAGAATATCTTTCAGCTTATCCTTTCCTTCACTCAGTCCTCTTACTTTTACATTTCTAAGGACTTGTCACAGATCAAAACCCCCACATTGTTTAAACTTCAGCATTTCATTTCAGTTTCACAATTGAATACACACGATATAAACCAAAATGCAGCACATCTGATCAACTATATCAATTCATTACTCAAAAAATAAGTTATGCTAGAATGGTTATTTATTTGAGGACAATGGTATATTGGTGAAAGAATTCATATTCAGAAAGGTAAATACATTTCCAAATTCAAGAGAGTGAATTTCCTTTTGACTCTTCACAAAATACTCCAGCAATATTAGTTAGTTAACATCACTGGATACAATGCAAAAGCTATCATGATTTGATATGTGTTTCCAAGCCCCAACCATGATCAGCATCCAATATTGTGGGTGCTGTATAAACAGAGTAACATCTAATCAACTCAATGGAGCATTATTCAAGTCTATAAAATGCTGTAGTATTTACACCATTTAACACAGTGCTTAGTGTTAAGTATATGCCAGTAATAAGCTACACTGCATTAAAAAAAAACACAAAAGAAAAATACTACTTCACACATATGGAGTTCTGTGAAGACACTCACAAGCTGTTCTTGTTTCCCATAAATGTTAGAAATAAAAAAGAGTCACTGGGTCTAATACTTCATATTCTGCAACAGAAAGGAAGTAGACAGTGGCATCAAATACAAACAAGAAAATTGTGAGACCACAGCAAACCTGAGTTCAGACGGATGGTCCACAAGCAGTAGCCAGGCTTTTTAGAGTAGCCAATATCTGATCGTCAAAGAACAGTAAAACTCAAGAGCTGCTAGGTACTGGTTTCTGTGCTATTGAACGTGCAAGCACAGAGTTATATTTTCTGACCACCAAGACCAATTATAATTTTCTCATGAAAAACTGTTGAGCGACTCATAACATTTGTCTTCAAGAACGTAGAGTTGAAAGTCAAAATTACTCCTATCTTATCAAAATCCAGCATGAGAAAGTGAAATTATTTCCCAAGTAATTCTTACAACACCAATAGCTGGATTCACATGGGTTGCTAATAGTAGCTAACAGACTGAGGGAATAATATGTAAGGTATTCTTAAGATTATAATGAGAAAAATTTGTACAAAGACTTGTAGAATTAGGGCAAAGTACAAAGAGTTATTCAAGCTGTATCACTAGCAGACATCCATCAATTCACAGAATTTAAAGTAAAAAAAAGACAAGTGGGATGATCTATTCTTGCATATCCCAAGATGTGCGTGCCATAGGTCATTGCATTTCACATCATTAACCCCTGCACTGAGCCCCATAAATGGTGTTTGATTAAAACTTTTCTTACAGAAAAGCATCCAAGCTGAATCTGAAAACTTCAGGAAATGGTGCAGCAGCTGTTCCTACTAGTAATCAATTCCAATTTTTGACCACATTCAGTGTTGAGCATTTTTGCCTACTCTCCAATTTGAATTCATCTGCTCCAGCATTCCAGCCGCTGGTTCCCATTTTGACTCTCTCCATTAGATTAAAGAGAGTCCTTTAGTAACCAGTATTTTCTTTCTCTGAAGACATTTAAACACTGTTATCCTACAGACACCCAGTCTTCTCACTGATAAATTTAAGAGATGATGCTCCAAGTAGCTGAACACCAATCATTTTCTCCTACCCCGAATATTTTGTGGTGACTTTCTGAACCTTACCCAATACTTCAATGTCCTTCCTAAAACATGGATCTTATAATGACAAGGATTATTCTACTATTGTCTTGCCAACATACACAGGCATATAAGCAGGCAAAACTTCTCTCTCATGTCTCATTCCCATTTACACAAACAAGTATAGCATCACAGTTCTCTTCCACTGGAAGCCTGTGGTCAGCTGTTACCCAAGAGGATCGTCTCTGCTTTGCATGACAGTCTTCTCCCACTGAAATATTTATTTTTCTTCAGCAAGTTGATTTACACAGGTCCTCTGCTTAAACGGGCAAAACAATTTACAGCTTTCTGTGTAAAGTGTCTACTGCACTTTCACCTCATATTCTGCCACTCTTTTGCTACCTGGAAACAAAGCATCAGTGGTTCAGATAGATTCTTCCAAGTAATTGACAGAAATATTGAATAGTGTTGAAACTAGTCCTGATCCTTGCCAAATGCCTGTACCAGCTCACACTGATTCTCCACAAACGTGTGTCTGAGATAAGACAGTTAGCCAGAGCTGCGTTTAGTGCACAGACTGCTGCAACTAAAACAGAACTCGCAGGAAGAAGCAAGAAGGAGCTTCAGATTAAATCCTAGTGAACAATATGTATTGAACCCCACACTGTGACTGTATGAAGAACTCTGTCATAAACAGGAGCTGCAAATGATTTTAAAGTTCAGAAGTTCTCAAACGGAGGAATCGCATCTGTAATGTAAAGGTGAAGATGTGCTGATGTAAAGTAGCAATTAAGACAATCAGGAATTCCTAGCACTGTCACTAAGAGTCTTTTTGGTTCCAAGTTTTCTGAAGAAAATATGGATCATCACCACAGATTGGTTATCTTGAAGGGTCAAATGTTGAAGAGGAGGTATGAAATGGGTGACTAAAATAAGCGAAGGCGAACAACAGAAGGAATGTCTTCCCAAAGAGAGTAATGACCATATATAGCATGCCTTTTTTTATATATAGTTGATGTGTTTGATGTCTGAGGACCTTTCATCAACTCTGTCATCAAGTGGTATTTCCCAAATGGAGGACTGGTGTTCTGTGAGTGCCAGCAGTTATTTATTTGAGCTTTTGAAAGCATGACTGCTCTATTTATCCTTATAGGGGCCATTACACCAAAGAGCATTTTGTGATATTTGCTACTGACAGCAGGAAATCAGGCCAGTAACATGCACACTCACGTGACTAACCCGTTACCTCTCTGTAGGTGCTTAGAACACCAAGAGCTTCCTATACAGATCACCTATCCAGAACTTCGGAACTTGTGACAACTCCCTAAGCTAAGAGATCCTGTGAGGTTTCCCCAGGCACAGCAGTCACTGGGCTGAATTACTGTGTTTGAACATCTTTGTAAAAATAAATATGGATTAATACCTGCATGTTCACAATACATACCTTTAAAAATGTCCCTGCAGGCTTGATCTTTAATATCTTTCAGGGTAGTACCTGGAAAGACCTGCAACTATAACTATGTAACCACGACCAACATAATATAGAAGTAATAGTACTGAAAAGCAAAACTATCAGATGACACGACAGTTCTTCAGATGGCCTAATCGACAAGCAAACCTTAGACAGAAATACAGTAGAGGTTATAATACCTAGAAATATCAAAAAGATAAATTGTTTTCGATACAGTGCAAGTTTGAGATACTATGAAAGAATGAATCTGAATAAAGGTCCTTCCATTCTCATTCTAGAAAATCATCTTCTGCTTTCTTTTACTACATGCTGAGAAAAAAAGCCAGAACAACAAAAACAGAAGCATATTGTATAAGGTGTTAGGGAATACAGCTTTTTATTTTTAATTATCCCCTAAGAACAAAAATAGGGAGACATGGATAATTACTATCACGAAGGCTTACACTAGGAAACCTACTGAAGTAACATGATACAGCTGTTATCAGCCCATGGGTATCTGTCTGCTTCTTCTGCACCTCAGCCACTGGATTCACTGAGCCCCAGGGCTTCTTAGAAGGGACACCAAAGGAACAGCTCTTTAAAGCTGAATTCCCACTGTAGTTAAACTGATCTGATTTTATGCCTCCTCAACCTCTGCACTGGGACACAGTGGACTGGATCAGAGCAAAGGCAACACTTATCAATAAAGCTTCCCTCACTTAGCAGCTTCATCACTCCTAAGTTTGGCACTGAAATCACCTAAAAACCAAAATAGTGTGGTAATAGCAAACTAATTTTTTTAAAATACTCTACAAAAGGGTCTAGAGACCAGCAATTTGCAGAGAAAACTGCCAAGAAAAAGTCATCAGCATCTTTAATTGCCTTTTTTTTTTTTCCTTTCAATGTTTAGGAACAAGTATGTATTAATTTAATACGAGATACAGATGCAGAAGGTATCTAGCATTTAATCAGTTTGAATTTAACACTGCAAGAACTTTATTTTCTTTTCTCTGCACAAAGCTATGACTGCCCTGTCTGCATCTTATCCAACCTCTAAAAGCATCCACAAATATGCCAATACAAACCTGGATGCAGTAACAGCACAGAGGAAAATGTCCTCTCAGTTCAATGACCCAGCATACATGCTTCACAGACTAATGCTAGAGGGAGACTATTGCTCCCTCAGCTTCTGTAATGCAGTGTATAATTGCATAAATAGGGGGTTAAAGTTTTGGAGGAAGGACCTTTGGATCCAAGATTCCTCACTTCCCATGCCTTCTTCCAGCACTGGCCCTGCTAGATCATTTTTAAGTGACCCATTGCTATTTTTTTCCCCAGACACGTGCTTTCTAGGTGCCTTTGCTACTATTTCATCTTTTCAAGTCACTCATTTTATGAACACTCAACCAGCCCCAAAGTGCTAAATATCAAACCATCCATTTGAGCGGAGCAGGATCTGTTTGTTTGCTGAGCTTTCCAACAAGGCCAGCTTCCTGGGTTACATTTCAGTTTGAACTAGCCTTGGTACAGAAGCAGGTTTTTCAGTGTACATGCTAATAAAATGACAAAAAACAGAATTCACTTGAGGACTTACTCCAGATTACAGAATGGGTAGAAAAATACCTACCATCTGAGCTTACATTTTAACTGTACAAGAAAACAACCATGCCATTGATTTATATACTTTTTCCCAAAGTATCATTTTACAGATTGCCATTGTTTATTAACACTTTCATACCAAGGCTTAACAATTTCTGTACACTAAAAATAATTTTAAGATATACTTGGACAAAAAAAAAAAACACAATGTGAAGGAGTCTGTCTGCATTTGTATGTTGCTGAAATGCATTGTCATACGCAACAAAGACTGTCCCACAACATAAGCCTCTGCAAGAGGAAAATGTTTTCTGGAAATTGGGAATATTATTCTGAAGGTTTCTAGAAGCTATTGAAGTTACATAAATAAATTGATTTATAGTGCTTAATCCTAGAAATGTTGAAGGGAAAATTTTATTTAAAAGAAAATACTTTGGCGACAGCATGATCTGAAAGGTCAGCATATAACTGAAGTTACGTTCTGGTCTTTTACAAAAAAATTGTACTGGGCTCGTACTGTTGTAAAAAGAGTACTTCACACAGAACTTGTACATTTTATTTTAAATCCTTGAAGCCTGTTAGTAAGTTCCTGAAGAAGACATGATTGTCTTGTTATTGTCAACACACCCACCCACCCAATCAACCTTCAAAACATCAAAATTCACTTTACTCCCACTATCCCCTTGATGTAAATTATTCTCCTATTAATAATTCTCTTTTGTTATAATCATCCTTTCCTATCTTGCATGAATTGCTCTCATCCTAATATGACCGAGTTTGAGCTTACTTCTGGGGAAAAAAAAAAAAAAAAAAAAAAACTCATTGGAAAAAATATAAATGTTTGGGGAAAAAATCTTTGTCCCTCTCCAATCACTAGAAAAAACTCTCCCTGTTTGTGGTCAATTTCATCCTTTTGTCTGCATGATTTAAAAGCATCCCTGTAATACAACTGGATATATGACATCATTGGAGAAACTAGCCATTACTAACAGGTATATGGCAACTCACTGTATACTCGTGCATTCTATCTGGAAGTGAGTAAATACTTGCTTTGCTCCAGAACATGTCTCCCTCTCCAGGTCATGACAACTCTGAGCATCCCCAATGGTATCATTCCTTGGAATGGCCGGATGAGTCACATTACAAAAAAGTATATATACACTGTATACCTTCCTGGCTTTATTAGGTTTGCACGGCAAGGTTTTGGTAGTTGAGGGGCTACAGGGGTGGCTTCTGTGAGAAGATGCTAGAAGCTTCCCTTATATCCGACAGACCAATGCCAGCCAGCTCCAAGACAGACCTGCTGCTGGCCAAAGCTGAGCTCATCAGTGACAGTGGTAGCACTTCTGTGATAACATACTTAAGAAGCGGGGCAAAGTTGCTGTGCAGCAGAAACTGCAGCCGGAGGGGAGTGAGAACATGTAAGAGAAACAACCCTGCAGACACCCAGGTCAGCAAAGAAGGAGGGGGAGGGGATGCTCCAGGCACCGGAGCAGAGATTCCCCTGCAGCCCGTGGCAAAGACCATGGTGAGGCAGGCTGTCCCCCTGCAGCCCATGGAGGTCCATGGGGGAGCAGATATCCACCTGCAGCCCGGGGAGGACCCCACGCCAGAGCAGGTGGGTGACCAAAGGAGGCCGTGACCCTGTGGGGGACCCACGCTGGAGCAGTCTGTTCCTGAAGGACTGCACGCCGTGGAAGGAACCCACGCTGGAGCAGTTCATGAAGAACTGCAGACCGTGGGAAGGACTCACATTGGAGAAGCTCATGGAGGACTGCCTCCCATGGGAAGGACCCCACACTGGAGCAGGGGAAGAGTGTGAGTCCTCCTCCTCCTGAGGAGGAAGGAGCAGCAGAGACAACATCTGATGAACTGACCACAACCCCCATTCCCCATCCTGCTATGCCACTTGCAGGGAGGAGGTAGAGAATTTGGGAGTGAAGTTGTGCCCGGGAAGAAGAGAGGGGTAGGGGAAAGGTATTTTAAGATTTGGTTTTATTTCTTATTATCCTACTCTGATTTGATTGGTAATAAATTAAATTAATTTTCCCCAAGTCAAATCTGTTTTGCCTGTAATAATAATTGGTGAGTGATCTCTCCCTGTCCTTATCTCAACCCTTGAGCCTTTTGTTATATTTTCTCTCCCCTGTCCAGCTGAGGAGGGGAACGATAGAGTGGATTTGGTGGGCACCTGGGGTCCAGCTAGGGTCAACCCACCACATTGGCAAATGGGACTGAGACAGTCACCAATATTTGTTCACTAATCCCACATTAATGTCACCAAGGCAAAGCAAATTTGGTCCACCTCTGAACTATTCTTTTCATCCTTACTTAAATGGGTAGCTTTATGCCATTAAGCTGTTATGCCACTAAAGGAACAGTAAAGGTATCATGAGAGTTAGCCTATATATACTACCTGCTACAAACATTATGTTCAACACATGAAGGATGGACTTGTTGGCAGAAAATTGGAGGACACTTCCAAAGCCAGATACCTATAGCAGAAGGCATGAGTTCTGCAGTAGGATATAGGCTTAGTTTTGCAGTGAATTTCCTTGATTATACTTGATCCTTTCAATGGTTTTCCAGTTTCATGGAAATATTGCTAAAGCAACCCACCTTTCTTAAGTTTACACTATCTGTTCAGCTTCTGGTAGTATGGTGGTCAGAGGTATTTCTTAGGGCAATAGTTTCAACTCTCAAATCACATGGAAACACCAAAGGTGGAGAGAAAAAAAAAAATCATCTATGGGCTTGACACAGCACAAAAGTTTCTGGCTGGTATTAAACCAAAATCAGATTAGACAGTTACAAAGGTCACTTCTGAAATCTATAGAGATGCAAGTAGTGCAAAATACAGCCTTTCATGTTTGCACTGTTTGTTTTCTGCCATTAGTTGGAACCATCTGTTTATGGGACTAGGTTTGGATTTTGTTCGGGTTCCCCCCCCTTGTTTTTTTTCTTTTTTTCTTCCTGGCTACCTGAATTCTCCCCAAGCATCTCTGAATTTGCAGCAGCAATTCCCAGTGATTGCCCTGACATGATAATAACGGTGGCACCGCAGCTCCCCAGCTGTGAAATCCAGCCAGTGATTCTCAGGGGCTCCTGTACAGTCTGGGGTATTTGGGTTGGTTTGTTTTTCCCTTGTTCTTTTCCTTTTATTATTAAAGATTTTTTTTTTTTTAATTTCCCCTTATTATTGTTAAAGACTCTTTGTTACCCAGGGAGTTCATTCAAACTGTGAAGCAGAAAAGGATTCTAAAAGGCACAGGCAGTAAATGAATTGTCCATTTCCCTGCTTCTCCATCTTCCTACATACTTTTAGCACAGATTTTTTTCATCAGACTTATATACTGATGTATAATAGGTGCCAGAATCAAATCTCTCTTGTGCCTGACAGGCAATGGATTATAGAAAGTGTCCCTGTAGCAGTTGGCGAGTTGGGCAAAGTGGTTTTTCATATCATCACTGCAACATACCATGCTGACTTTCCTAATAATAACAGGAATTTTCAGTTTTAGTCTAGGACTGGATTTCAGCTCTTCTACTGCACCTGATTTCTGTGGGGTAACAGTAATAGCTCACAAACACACTTGCAAACTTCTGTTGGATGTGAAAATCCAAAAGACACAAGCAAATTAATGAGTACTGGCTGGGAGATACATTACTGTCTTTTGGCAATGAACATTGAAAGATGAATTATTTTAGCTTGGTTTTGAAAAACAGCACAGGTCAAACAATAGAACCAGGTGACAAAGAGCTGCAAGCACATACAATAGCAAGGAGCCACTTTTAGCTGAAATTGAAAAATATTTCCTACGAACTCTGTCCAGCATGGCAGAATAGTAATTTTGGGGGGGAGGGGAGTGGGGTGGTGAAATTTATATGCTGCTCAGCAACCTTTTTGTATTATACAGTTGTGACTTTTAAAATATGGTATTTTCCTCCTCCACACCTAAGTCTTCAAGTTAAAAAAATACAAGCATGTAAGTTTTGATAATACTTGTACAATGTAAGGTGATGCTGTCAAAAACAAAGTAGCGCTGTACTTCAGACAGTCCTTCACACCTAAAGCCACTCCTTGTTGCTGTAAACATGTACATACACTTCAAGAAACCCCCTATATGCAGATTTCCTTATGTCATTATATAGAGGAATATTAGCAAGGCTTTGATCCACATGCTTAGAACTAGGTTCTGTGTTGTTCATGAATGCTTTTACACTTAGTATTTACATCTTATTACTCTTATAATATGCTTAGAAACAAAGTCAGGAAAATACCCCTGCCTTAGAATAGTGCAGTATAGATTACCCAGGAGGAAAAAAAAGGTAGAAAGTCCTCCCAGAGAAGGGCTGTGTGCCACCCTCTCATAAAACAAGTTTAAATCACTTGAAAGTTACAAAAAGTATACAGAAAGTACCCACACAGATATGTATTCTCGTACTGGTGGAGTTAACTCAGGGGTACATAGTTGAAGAACAAAGCTGTGCATTAGCTATTTATACACTTACGCAATCAATACTGAAATAAGCACACGTATAATTACGTAATTATCACATTAGGAAGTCCATAATGAACAATTTAATCAAGTAAAAAAAGAATATCATAAATATGGCCAAATGATAATGAAACTGCACTACATGAATAAATCTTACTGAGAGAAGGCAAGTAGCCAGCAGAAATTGGTAGAGGACAACTAGTTTACACATCAAGATGTATCACAACTATATTATTTAAGAATCCTGAGGACATTTCTGTACTTCAGAGAATGAAAACAAACAAAAAACAAAGCCATTGACACCAAAACTTGAAATAAGTAATGTTTACGTGCAGATTAATGTTGTTAAAGATTAGAGCCATAAAGATCACCATCTGCTCATAGATACATGCATGATAAGAATGATGCCAGGTTTTTGAGAGAGATCTTTTCTGCTTTGTCACAATTCTATATTCAGTAACTGTTCCAACCCTTTTTGTTTGCTTGGGCCTGGTTACCATCATCCTCAAGATTTTCAAACTGTGTCTATGCAGCTCGAAAATGAATAGTTTATTAAGTCCCCTGTATTTGCATCTGGAGACTTTACTTAGGGCTATATCTAGCTGGCATTCCAAAGGCTGAACAAAGCAGGCTTGCCTATGATGCAAAGCACTACATGAACAGTTATAATATACTAGGGTGCAGACATTGACAGAGACTGTCACTGTCCTTTTTCCAGAAGTCATACAAAAGGGCTGGAAAACATAACTATGACCACCGAAGTCACTGAGGCCCTAGCTTTGCAAATACATCACGACTATAAAACTGGACAGATTTAGTCAAGCTCACTAAGTTCCACCAAGCCACATCAGAAGAGCAGGTTGTGGACTCCAAAGGGGGACTGCAACTCGGAAGACCTCCTGCACTGTTGTAGTAATAATTGCACAGAATCAGCAGTTGGGGGTGACTACAGAAACAGCTATTGCAGGGTCAAGAGCAAGAAGAGACGGTCACAGAGGAATGAAAGCAAGATGGAGAGTTTAAGATCAATAAAAGACAGCCTAGCCAGGGCAAAAGGCCTCCCCTCTCTTACTGCAGTGTCTTGTGCTCTATTAGCACTTGTGACTCTCTCCCCCTCCGTGCTGCCTTTGCTCCTAATTGCTATGCCAGCCATCGGAATTGTGTCCCAGTTCAAGGTGGTAACGAGCAGTAGTGTATTTATTAATACAGCAATAACTGTACCAAGCCTTCTTTACCTGACATAAAGGTTGCTACAAACACATTTCCATTATTCTGTAATTTCAGCAAGGAGAAGCAAAGAACTGGGTAGGAGAAAAGGACATGCTAGGGAGTGACGAGAAACAGTCCCTGGAGAGCTCAGAGCAACAAAAATGCATGGTCTCGGGTGCGGAAAAAAATATGGCTTAATAAATCATCATCTGAAGTTGCCATGGTAATAGTAAATGTCTAGTTCCCTATACTGTTTAACTTCATACATCCACTCCTGCAGGAGAGGAATAACACTGATTTCTCCACCATACCGAATGACAGTGGAGATTCTTATTTAAAGATGAGGACAGAGTGTGCAGCTCGGCGGAGTCAGGCTCACGACCTGCAGGGTACTTGAGGTGAAGGAACACGTTCTTTATGCAAGTCAGCTCCACGCCACACACTCGCTGTACTTTTTGCAGAATTCGCTTCCTGGTGCAGTGGCCTCCAAAATGCAGTTTGCCAGATAACCAGCAAAGCAGTGTTTGCTTTCTAAAACTAGAAAAAACACTTTGTGATTGACCAAAGATTGCAGTCCCACATGGAATACCATATAATAAATTATCATAGCCATAGGTAAACATAGATGTATATAAAAAGATCTTTCAGATTCTATCCATGTACCAACTTCTTGGAGGGAGGGGCTTGAGTAAATAAAAAGAAAGACTCTGACAAGAAAAAGGATGGTGCGTGGGTCTCTCACAGAATAAGGTCAGCTCCCACAGACTTCCTCAAGCAAGTTTCTTAATGTTCCCGTATCTCGGTTCCCCCATCTGTACAACAGTGTTAACATGTACTCTGCTTATCTAAGCTTGTTAGCATGTAGAAAGTGATTTGTAATCTGAAAACTCAGAGGCTATGAAAAAAGAAAACTTTTGTTTCAAAACTTCACTGCCTCCAAGAGTCTGAAAAAATAGCCTGGCTGGCAATCCCTGTGCTAAAAAGCACTGTCAGTGTTTATAAAGCAAAGATAAAACATTTCTACACCACATAAAGAGCAAATTGTCTAGTCATACTTAAAGCACTGTAATAAGATAGATGAGTAAAAAGACAGTCAAGAAATAAACTAAAGCGACAGCAGCACTAGGAGCAATTACTTATTGGAGAAGTGCAGCTCAAAGGCAAAGGGAGAGAAAAAGTCAGATTTGGCTTTCCAGCAAAGGAGCATGCCAAGGAGATTTCAGTGTCCTGAAAATCAGTCAGGTTTTTCCACCTATTCTTTTAAAATGCTCACTGTACCACCTGAGAACATAATCATGCCTATGGCACACGATACTAGTTTACTTAAGGTCAGGTTAAATATCTTTCCTGGTTTCTCAAAAGCGAGGTCCCTTAGACCACATAAAGACCATGAAATCTCATTGCCAAAAACCAAGCCACAGTCTATGAAACATAATCTGGGAATAAAGAATAGTTATTTTTATTAAAATAGGTCTTAGAATGCAGTGCCAGAGTGCTAATCATAAGCACATGCAATTCAACTACACTTCCCTTGCTGTAGTCTTTTAAGCCTTTGTTACTGTGATTTCACATTAAGAATCAAGATATGATGTTAACCTAGAACACAGCCCTCATAAAATCAGAATTTTTAAAGAGGTGCTACCAGGTATCTTCCTACTAACCATCTTAGGACTGTGTCAACCACCAGTATTTTTCTCTCAGTCTTCACAGAAAGCTCTTTATCAGGGTACGTGTATGTGATCGATATTAAAGTACAGTTCCTGGCCTAGAACAAATTATCACAACTCCACGTTTTCTTCTTTAAAGAAATATGCTATCTGAAAAAAGGCATAGGATTTTTAACCAAACTAAAATGTAATGTAAATGTGCATCCTTTCTAAAATGAGCTCTTTTCCTAACCTGTTCAAGGTGAACTGAAGTTACAAATTTCTCGAATCAATGACAAAATTTTGCACATGGTAATCACAGACAAAATCATCCATTCATCACAGACTACAACTCATATGTAGAGGAACACATATGCATCTGTTTTAAAGCAGTGCAGCAGCTGAACGATTTCAGAGTGTTTTACATGTTTGACTTTCTCGACAGAATATTTCAAACATCCATTTCCTCCTCTTTCTGCATGTAATTTATATTCCTGAGACACAGAAGTAATGTCAAAACCTGAAAGAACAGAGAAACCCACAGCTGTGAAAGGCTCCTTGCTATCAACAGGTATACATCAAATACCATGAGCTAAGACTACATGGTTTCATGGTGCCTCCACTTCTTTGACTGTGTACCTACAGGACTCCTGCTTGGTTTAACTGCTGCATAGAGCCTTCAGTCTCACACTGCAAATCCAAGTTCCAGATGGAAATATAAATTCATAATAGGTTCAGGGCAAATATCCAACATACCAAGGTTACATCACAGTAGATGCAATTTGCAACTTCAATAGAAAGACAGTGAAAGGAATCAAAGTGACCCTTTGAGGAAAGTGTGATTTACTAGCTAACGCAAGACCAGTCTTTTGTGTCATCTGCACAAAGACACCCATAGCTTGACATTAAATATGTAAAAGATTTGAGCTAGGGCAGTTTCCTTCGAAGCTAGCAATGCTATCTTCCTGTGAACCCTTTGCTTTCTCTCTAAAAGAGGCAAGCATATCGAAACATTGCCAAACTGTGGAATATACAGGTCAAATGATATCTCACTAAATTAAAAAAAGAAAAAGGGTACACCCTTTCTTACCTGAGGAAACATTATGCCAACAGCAGACACACAACATGGCCTCTAATGATAAAACGGAAGAGACAAAAATTAGTGCTAAACCATAACGAACGACTGAGTTAAAATAAATTTGACTCCTAGTACCCACTTTTCTCCCCTTCCAAGAGGACACAGGACTCATGAGGTCTGCTAGGCACTTTCTGCATAATGTCAAAGCAGATGGTATCAGAAGCCTTGACTGCTAAGCAGGCTTGGAGAAAAAAGTACTGAAAATTATTTTGTCTCTTCTGAAGAAGGACCCTGCCGGTGTCTTCAAACTCACAACCACAAGCTTATTTTTATGTAGTCACATTTACCTTAAATTTACAAATTTCCAAACCATACATTTTTAATATAATAAATGTTTCTCAGTACATTAATAATCTAGCTCCTCTGCATGTAACTTAGTCTCTCTGCAGCTAATGATTAAAGTAGGCACCACAGAAAACCATAACTGCTTTGTGCTATTTCTCTTAGCCATTCTGTGGACAAACGAGAAAAAAAATAGTACAAACATTCTAGCTACTGCAGGGCAATATCAAAAAGCCAGCCATTTCGCATATTACATGCCACGGAAGAGGACCTCCCCAGAAGGGGCAGCACTAGTAACACCACACCAGCCTGGAACTCCCTGCACTAGCATGCACCCGTTTCCACCCTTCGCATGACATCTTATACATTACATGACATACACGTGTGGTACAGTATCAGGGCTGCTGCAGCACTCCTCTTTACTGCACACCACAGCTAGTACATACCAAGGCTGCCTCTATATCAGGGGCAGCCTTTCAAAGGACAAGAAGTCACAACAGGGCAGAAAACGCAGGAGAGGTTAACAGACAAAAAATTGTATAAATAAAACATGTAGTTATTTAAAATAGTTCCAGTATAGCAGAACTCACTTTTAGTTATGCCAGACTGGATGATGAAGTTTGTGTGATTAATTCCATTCTCTTCCTTTTCATCTCAGAAAACTGTCAGCTCTGTTGTACCAACAACATACTGTTACAGTGGCATCGTGAATAGCTCTTGGATAGCAAACAAAAAATAAGTGAGCTTTGCCAATTACCTACCACACGTTTTGCTCACAAGCTGCCTTATTCCCTTAAAATTCTATTGTTGGAATATCTAACCTTTTAAAAATAATAGGTACCACTTAAAAGCAATTGTTATTTTAATTGTGAATTGGGATCGTAAATCCATTCTTTAAGAAGCAGTTGTATGTTCTGCTGAATTCTTTTGAATGTGCCTCCTTTAATTCCCTTGCAGGCAACTTCTGCTATAATGAAATTTTTCATTTGCAAATTAGATTTGCTTGTAGCTAGAAACAAAAAGGCATCATCAGAGAGCCAGTAAAAGGGATGCATCCTTACCTAGTAGGAACAATTAGTTGCACTGACTGCAGTTGTAAAAGCTGCCTCTTTTCTTCCTTTTTCCTCCAGCTCTATGATCTGAAGCAGGACTCAAACATGGGCACAACAGTAAATTGTGTGTTTATACACAGAAAAATAAAATCTGCAGAGCTGTGCCTCTTTACAGTGTCCTAAAATCTGGACTATAGTATGTAGGATCCATTCAGTAGATGTCATTTCTACCTATGTGTACATATACTATGCATACATATTCATGTTAACAATAGAGAAAGGAAAACAATTATTCCTGTAGAACCACCACTCAGCAAGGGACTTAAGCATAGGTTCACATAATAAATAATGTGGTTAAGGCAACAGTAACTGGCTTGACAAATGGCACAAACTCCACAGTGTACTCAACTTGTTTTTTCTGGCCTTATTGACACAGAGAACTCAAAATAACACAGCAATCAACCCACCTATAACCCACTTTCTCAGACAGAAAAGCATGGTTATTCCCATTTCACTTTCAGAAAACCTGCCGACAGAAAAAAGGCATGAAAAGATTAAGCAACTAATCCAAAGCTATTCAAGAAGTCCGTTGAAGAGTTAAGTATTGAAAAGGGATATTGCAAGTTCCAGCTTCATGCCTTCACGAACATAAAGCCCTACTCACCCCAGAACACTGGGAACAGTTTAGACTTGAAACCATGTTTTCCCTGATATGCATTTTGTTTAAACTTGCAAGACTTCATATTTTCTTGAGAGGAAAATAATCCTAGCACTGTACGATTCAGTTATTTCAATAACTAAACTGTGGGAGAGAACCGAGTATTGTATTTTTAGGTTCCCTGCAAGAAGCATTGTTCATTTTTATCCTTTCAGTGGCTGATCTTTATCTCTGGCAGCCTTTAGGATATTTTCTTCCTGTTCGAACACCAAGGACATTCTTATTATGCTTCACTCTAATGAATCCTGTAGTCTTCGGAGTGGGCCGCAACTCATTTGGGGAAATTAGTGAAAGGCAATAGATACCAGATGACAATGAGGAGACCTGAGAATGATCCCATTTTCAGGCATGAAAAGGAGTAGCTGGAAACATACCTGCCATTAGGCACAGCAGGAGCTGGAAGCTTTGAAACTAACATTGCATAAAGAGAAAGTTCTGCTTTTGGAAAAGTGGAAGATTTTATCTGGATAGGTAAATCTGTCAATCGCCACATGCCTTATTTCTCTTTGCAGCAGAGAGGTTTGTGAGGCATTGCTTTTTTTTTTTTTTTTTTTAAATGTCATCCATTTCAAATACAAAATTCTGTTCTTTTTTCCAGTCAGCCCTGCACATCAAGCTTGGGAACACTTGCTGAAAAAGTTCTTCCTGCCTTTTATCCCAAGCCCTGTAGAAACCAATTGGAGAGCCATAAACCAAGTTATGTGCAAAATGTTGATGAAACCATTGCTTGTGGCTTTGCATTGCAATGTTTTGCAAAAATTAAAGATCTAGAACTCTTTAACTCTCCTCCCTTTTCTGAGAGGAGGTATTCTGCTATGGTAGGGTAGGGTTTGCAAACACTCACAGACCACGGGAACAGGGCAGTCAACAGGAACAGAAAGTACAACCAGAATTTGCCAGACTGTATCAAACCACTGTCACACAAACTATGTAAACTGCCTTGAGCCATATACAGTGCCCAGTGACCAAGAAAAATACACCCTGTGCTTCTGAAGCTCCATGCTAGGCACACCATGTTTTATACTGGAGCAGCAGGGAAACGAGGCTAAGAGTCTCTGAACTTCCACCTGTCTCCACCATTTGGTGACAATTTAAACTTTAAACCTGTGAATGAGATCATATTCCTTCAACTGCAGTGCATTTCAACTCCTGATGCACTTGGGCCACACCTGCTTATGATACTTACACGTTTAAGCATCATCACAAACCAGTACTTTCTGATGATTACTCAAGACAACATAATTTTCAGGACATGGTTTAGTGGGCATGGTTGACGTTTGGACTCGATGATCTTAAAGATCTTTTCCAACTTAAACTATTCTATGATTCTATGATAACGCATCTAGTTAAAAGAAACAGGCAGCGACAGTGGTTCAAACCTGGAATAAAGTAAGGATATGCTGACAGCCATGAATTTGCAAATAAAGACTGCTCCTTAGCAAACACGCTGATCAAGCTGACTGACTCACACCAGTCAGTTGAGAAGCAGGAATCGGAAATACTTTTAGTAAACAGCTGTCCAAATATTTCACTTCTGCTTTTTCTCATACCTGATAGATTAAGTTTCAAGATAAAATAGATTGGCTTAAATTAAAAGAGTGAGATAGGAACATACAAGTGCAGAAGTATACAGTCAAGCTTTCTTGCTAAATAAAAACATTTTATTCCTATGTCAGCATGAAATCCGGCACAACAAAAAAACAAATCTGTAAAATTTAAATATCCTCAACTCCTAGCAAGCTATTTGTGGTGAAGCCTACTGTTGTCCCAAAGCTCCTAGGAAGACAAGGACTTGAGTCTCAGGCTGAACACCTGCCCATTACCAGCTTACAGACACTGAAAAAAGTCTTGATATCAATTCCTGTAACAACTTGGGAAGGTCTTCAGACCTCTTCCACAGCCTTCCACCAGGACGGAGTACGCTCCTGAACCCTGGCTAACCATGAAGCTGAAGCAAGTCACAGCAAACACTTGTAAATGGCACAAAAGCTGAGCTCTGTTTTGCACTTCTCACAGAGGCCTCAACTGTCCTCCTCAAAAAGAAGGTAAGTCCTGCCTCAAGCTGCGCACTGCGTATTCTACTCTTCTGTAACGCCAAGGCCATTACACAGCCCTGGCTCCCCAGATCTCTTTTTCTATTTTCCTCAGCGCCATTTACTCTTTATCTTCACAACCATCAGTCCTGTGTGATAAATGCTAACATCTCCCGTGTAAGTACAACTATTTTCTATTTCTTTCCGCCTTACCACACACTTACACTTCTCTCCGTGTGGTGGTAACACATAGATGCAGTTCTTGTGGAAACTAGTTAGCATTAAAAGAAAGAAAAAAAAAGAAAAAAAAAGAAGAAACAGGTGTAGTCAAAGTGCCTGACAATACAAGGAGTGAGAACAGAAGATGGCCTGATGTGCTGCCAAAGGTAACAGGGATAGAATCAGGCGCACATTACAGGTGAGGCAGGCAGCTACATTTATAGCTCAAATTGCGTCTGCGATTCCATTTCAGCAGCTCACACCTCTGCTGCTGCAAAAAAAGGAGGTGGGGTTAAGGATGACCCTCAGGTAAGGGATACAAAAAACCCTCTCTTACAGCGTGATGGAAATTCACACAAATTGACCAAGATTTTAAGTACCTCAAAACCAGAAGAGAAGCTAACACTTCACATGCCTTTACAGTTCTAGCATCACCCCTAGCACTGAACAGGTCCGGTCTCCAGAACATGATGTAGCACCATCCTAAACCTATAAAAAAATTGACACCTCCTCCCCTCTGCTCTTAAAAGTACTGTACTACACTGGCACAGCAGAAGTGACAACAAGGAGATGACACTTCTCACCCTCTCACAGCATGTACCCCAGAGGAACAAAAGGAAGCCCTATAGTTATTTGAGTGTCAGGGATAAAGAAGAGAGGTTCTAGAAACAGGACAAGGCTAGAGGGATGTCCTGACTGCAGAAACAGTCCAAGGTGGAAGCAGATAGACTGGAAAGAACACTCCTTCTCTTGCATCTAACATGAGAACAACTCCAGATTTTCAGAAACTCTGGTAAATCAATGCTTCTGTTACCAAAAGGTAACTCGCTGTGTTTTCTCCTTCTGCTAATGCTGGTCCCCAGGCGGCAAAAGCCTACTAAAGTTCCTCCATAACCCAGGCAGCAGCCAGCTATACCACAGACCTGAACCCTGGTAGCGGCCTAAGCATAAGTCAGTGCAAGTCTGCAAAAGCTATTCTGTCACGTGCTTGTACGTTCTTGAAAATGAGTATGTCCATGATTTTTCTGGATTTTACAGGAGCAGAATAGGATCAGACACAGTATTTAAAAATAGTTACTATCATGCAAGTAAGAAACAGTACCCTAAAAGGAATGCAAAGGACAGAGGTGCACCTATTCTAACATTTCTAAATTTAACATGCAGCATTTCGCAAACCTTAACTTATGCTTATATCAGAATATATCTCGGAGACAAGAGCGTCCATGCTGATTGTACCTCACCATGGTTTGACAATTGTTTTATATTCCATGGGCCCCCAAAACTGTGGTACGTGAAATGGTAAAGGCCAGCTGGGCTGCTCAAGCTGGACAGCAGAAAAAACAGAGGCCAGACAAAACGTAATCCAGCCCTGCTCTTATTTGCAGATCAGACATAGGCAACAAGGTACTCCTGCTGTTACAAAGGGGAAAAAAGCTCCACACAAACAAAAACCCCCATACCACTCCTCCCCCCCCCCCCCCAATCACTCTGGCACACATTATGATAAATAAGTTTATGACATTTGATCACACAAAAAGATTTAGATCCAAATAAATGACAGAGAACACAACACATTTTATTTGAAGAGTGCCTGTGGTGTGAGCTCGGAAGGGCTGCATTTGCAGGCAGCAAACCTCTGCAGCAGTTACAGAGGTAACTCCAAAGGAGTACTGATAAAAATCTTTGAAATCGGCCATTGATTTCAGACACAACCATACTAAGCCCTTTCTATTCTTCCACTAACTGTTTAAATAGCATTCAAATCATCTTTTCATTTTCCCTCCTTACTTCAAGCTGATGACTTCTCTGTATTTTATTTATTTTTAAAAAAGTCTTTCATAGCAATTACTTCCCTCACAATTTCTTATTGCTGGCAGGAAACATCTTTAGATTTCTCCCTGGAGGGCCATCCCTCCTGCCTCCATAACAGATTTCTTGAAATCTGGGGGTTCCATAATTAATCTGAGAGATACTTTCTGTAAGGGATGTATGACATTTAGAGTTACAGTAGCACTGCCTTTGGTTATGTCTTGGCTTTGTTTTAATGTTTAATACTGAACTTTACTTCAATCTAAGAAGAACTATGTGAAGTGACTGTTAAATGTCCTTTATTTTCTCTATCTTGAAGAGATTTGTTGACAGTCTAAACAACTTCCAAACTTCCTAAAGATTACCTTGGCTGATTCTGCACAAGCACAAACTAATAGGTATAGGATATTAAGTAGTACATTCCAATTCCTACCACATTCATTGACTTCTGGCTCCAGAGACATCGGAAACCTGTGTCCCAGAAAGCTGGGATACAAAGAAAGGGATCCGTAAACAGTGCAAGTCTAGATCATTTGCATGCAGGAGGGGATGACATCCTTTTCCCTTAAACATGCTGAATTTGCCTTGCAACGACCCTGAAATGCCACTTTGCAAATGCCTGTGTTTCATTAATCTAGAAAAGAAGTAACATCGAACTCCCTTACGTCTTAACAAATTCGATAGAAAGGGTTATTTTGGGGGTGTCGTGTAGTGCCCCCCATTGAACAATCCGCTGGTCCTTTTCTTTTTATTAACTCAACAATTAACCCGTCTCCTGCTATATTTTAAACTTATTTATTCCTAGGAATAGTAAGGAAACACACACGCATTAAATCACACCTTTGAATGAACGCATCTCAGGCTTTCTATCTGCCCTGTTTATCTCATTTCAAACCCCAGACTTCCTTCTGATGACCCACAAAGCAAAAAAAGCCTCCTGCTCCACTAGTCAGATTGAAGATTGTCATGCTCTACAGATCTCTTATTCAGGCAACTAGGCAAATTAGCAAAATCACACAGGTTTTTCTTTTTTGTGGGTTTGTTTTTTTGTTTTTTACTAAGTCTCAAAGTCAGAAAGTTCCATCAATTTCCATTGAACATAAATTCTAACAAGTGTTAAACTTTAGCTATTACTTCAACATCTTTAATTTTCCTAAATATCTGACTTTATAATGAAGGTGTCCCCCTCCACCTCCAAAAGTTTTCCCTAAACCAAAATGCGTATTTACAGAAGAGACATGTGACTGTAACACCTGATCTGAGGGGATACCTAAAGACTGATAGCTCTTTTTCTTTTCTTGCTATTTTCCTCTCCAAAGAAACATCTGACCATTTCTGTGGCTTTAAAAGGTGGCAAGACTCAAGATGTTAACCCAGGAAATGTATTTATCATATGCCTAATCAGCACGTTTTTACAGTCTGGGTATATCAGAGAGCACAGCCTGCTGCCATACCCCTCGGCTATTGTTGTATCTCAACATGAGCAATAGATTCAAACATGAAGGTGCTGAAAAACTGAATGGCTTTGAGCTCTGACAGAGACTGCTCTGGCTGTGTCCCCATGAGGAAAAATGGTTTATTCTGCTCCCGTGGGCCAAAGTCTGCAGAATCCAATAAAAAAGGGCACGGTTACTCTAAGAGTAAGCTACAATATGGCTTTCCCTTCACTGAATTCAACTGGATTTTACCTCATTAATTAACCTAAAATATTTTACCTAATGAAAACAAGACTGATGTTCACAATAATCGCTGTCTGTATGCTTGTATTTGCTTTCTTCAGAGATCTTCACATAAAAACTAAATACAGTGAAATAAGCCCAAAAATTCAGTGAGCTTTACAACTAAAGCACAGACAAGTGCTGAATTATTTCTCCACAAAAAAATTACATTTTAAAAATCCATTGTACAAGTGAGGACTTGCTCAGTTTAAGAAAAAAGAATGTCCTTTTTATGACATGCACAAGGGTCCTGACACTGCAAAGCGTGTGCTGGGCATTTTGCTCAATTTAGTAGGACCTAGGTGTGTGATATGCTAAAGGATTTCACCTAATCCATTACCAAATGAAGGCTGTATAAAGGATCTGATTTCAACTCTACGTCTTCAATATTTCACCATTACAAGAAAAAAAAAAAAAAAGCAAACATGGTTTTCAGTACACACATGCTCTAAAACAGCAAAGAAATAGTCTGGCATTCATCCTCACCTGCCTAAGTAGGCTAACGTGGTATTGTGATAAAATTGTTAACAAAGGAAAATAGACATGTCCAAAATCCACTGATGATATTACTTTGTTGGGTTTTTTTTTATTCTTCCTCACATTTTCTCTCAAAATTTAAACTTTGGATATTTGACAAAGGTCATAATGAAAATTTTTTCCCTAGCTTATGATTTGCAATTTATGCAGGCTATCATAATGTGAATAATGAAATGATGCTTTGCACAGTTTTATTCCTATGGGTTATAAAAGGAAGAGCATTGGCACTGTCCTGTCATTGCAAATGGTCCTGGATTTCTGATGTCTCACTTCAGTCGATGTTAATGAGAAGAAGAATACTCAGGCAAAATCTGCTGTTGGCACAGCATACAAGAAAAAAGCCTCACAGAATCCCAAAAGGGGGAGGGTGGAAGCAGGCAAATCTCTAATGCATAAAGTAATAGAGTTTCAAAAGATCTTTACAAGCTGTTAAGTAGCAGTTGGTGAAGAGGCAAAATAAAAAAAGATTACCTAAATGGCCTCACAAGATTTGGTCAGGACCCAGACCTTAATTCAGATTCTTCCCTCCCATAATTTGTGTAGGCTTGCACTATGCATTTCAGCTGAACCAATTAAAAAAAACCCAAAAAACAAAAAACACATTAGAGAGTCTGACAGTTTCTTTGGGTAATAAAAGTTAAGATACTAATTTCAACAATTTTGGCTTAGAATACAGTGAACTTTACCCAAAGAAAATGGCAAACCTTCTGAGGCTCAGCCATCATGGCTAATAAGTACTGCAATGAATCAAATTGATTAACTGGATTCCCTATAGACTTCCAAAACGTTTCCTTGTAATTCATAGGCAAATATATGTATATGTGCCATGAGCTTGTTAGATAGATGACAAATGAAGAGAAAAGCCTCAGTGTACATACAGCTGTTCTGAGTTGGAAATCCCTGATTTAGAATTCAAAGTCTTGGGAACTCCTCTGGCACCATTTCCTCCCTTGAACACTTTGGTGAGACTGCTGAATTTCTAGATGAACACTGCTCATTTGCAGTGGTTTCCCCCTCATCCTGCTGGTCTCAACACATCAGTAAACTCATTAAAGCTTAAATAATTACTTCCAAAATTACAGGTAGCTTTTTTGTGAAAAGCCAAATGTTACCAGTTAGACTGAAAAACAGAAGTGAAGGAAGGAGAATCAAGACACACACCCCCCCCCAAATCAAGTAATTCAAGGATGATAAGAGGACTGTGGGACCCCTCACTGTTTCAGTGAACCCACCAAGTCCTAATGACCTCTCAACTTCTACAAAAGCACCTGATATGCAGAAGAATCCTAGGCCCAGGACTGACAGGTTACCCAGCTGGGACCCATTTCTGAAGCTCGTAAAGGACTTAATGAGTGGTTGTGTTGTTTTATCTGGGGGAAAGAGGGAAACATATGTGTGGTATAGGGAGAAATCAAGCATAGCTCCAAATGTTAGCAGTTATTCTAAACCATCCTTAGCTACACCAAGGAACAAATTGAAATATCAAAGGACAATATAAGAGAGTCAATCATGGCAACTGCACCTGTTTTAGCAGAAATAGATTGTAGGGAAGAGGGTTTGTTCATTACAAATCAATAAGGCACTCATTAAGAATTAAGGAAATAATTTTTTCTTTCAGAGACACATTTCAATATCCACAGTGAAGCTACCATATATTTTCTAGAAAAGTATGCATTAAATATAACTCAGAGGAATTCACATTTCTACAATGCATTGAGAAATAATGTATTGTTTTAAACATCCAGCAGTTATCTATTTCTTACTTGCAGGCTAAAGGACTCAAGGGAAAACTGATTAGGGCTCTATTTTTAGTTAAAGACACTTAAATGATAAGCAAAGCACAGTGGCTAATATACCTTTTTTTGGTTATTAAAACTTATTTTACGTTCTTAAAAAGTCCTGCTGTATTGCTGCTTCTTCAGAGAAAGTATATATACATACATATACTTTAAGGTTGTTATCAGCACCTGATAAAAACATGCCACTTTTTGCAGGTTGAAAAATTTATTTCAAGAAATTAAATGAGTGGCTTGCATTAACAGTCTATTCCACATCAAAATAAGAATCCTCTCCCACTCTGGTTTCCGCCTGCCTTAGAAATTCCCCCTGCGTATGCAGAGTGCACTAGGCGTAAGCTTTCCATCTTTCCATCAAAGTGCTGAAAACTGCCACATACACAAAGTTCTACTCAAATAGAGTGAAATGGCTATTAACAAATAGGAATCCAGTTGCACATCTTCCTTCAAATTCTCCTTATGCCCTGTGATGAAGCCAGTGATGTGGAAGGCTACTTCCTAAGTTCTGGTCATGAAATATATAGGAGCCCAGGACTGCATGTGTGCGCATTTCAAGGATGCGGTCTTTTTCTAGCACTGACACTGCCCTTGAAACCATAGCAACTCATCACCCAGTCTGATGTCAAAGTATTTCAGCTTCAAAGACTAAAGCATTCCTTGGGACACTATTAAAAAGAAAAAGGCAGTTTATTGTACCATTTGTTGAAGGACTAAGTAAACCTACTTCTTATAATAAAACATTGGGTAAATACCACTTCTTAAAGGTCTTGTAATTCATTAAAACAAAAACCACCACCACTACCTACCCCCCTTCATGTGAACAAGTCAAACCAAGGGAAAATCTTGCATGAAAGTTCCTGCTGAAATTAAGGAGTTTATTGGTATGTTATCTTAACTATGCCATAAATGGGATAAGTTGAGAATTCTTCTCATAAAAACTGCAGATTTGGCAAACAGCATTTTACCCTGCAAAGCGTCCAGATGACACCGTATCAACTAAAGTCAGAAAGGCCTTGGAAAAGAAACCTCTTCTAAGACACCTAGGTAAGTTGATAGTAGCTGGGCAAGTTCCAGACAGTGTGAACGAAGGGGTTAGAACAAAGCACAGATTTTCCTTTCCCTCAGCCACCCCTGGCTGTCTCTCCCACTCAGCTGTCAAGCAGTTTGCAAAGAAAGGAAACAAGAGCAGTGTATCATTTTGTTCCCAGGCTTCTGCTTACCTCAGAGATCCCAGATCACAGTCACTGTTGACTGAGCCTTCATTTACCTAGGGAAATTCCTAATCTTATTGGTGAGCCCATAAAACCGGTCTCTAGCTGGTGATAACTCAGAACAGCCTCCTCTCAGGCCTTCTTGCCTTGCAGAAACTGTTCCCATTCAATTACTTGCTGCAGCTAGAGACCCTCCCTTCTCCAGGTTTTGTATTTCTGGCAGTGCAGGTGTTAGATAATAATGCCAATACATCTCCATCTGTAGGACAATTAAGTGCTTCCTATTTTAGTCTCCTGGGAGAGCTGATGTACTTCACCACAACGCTTCCCCCACGTCCCTCAACTTGTATGTCTTTCTGCTCTGAAATCCATAAAAATAGTTCTGTTTAACCCTTTGGCCAGGTACACCTGCAGATCCACCCCCTTCTGTTCCCTCTCCTCTTGTACACTCCCTTGCATACAATCGGTTGGGTCTTTTCTGAAGTCTGGGACAGGAAAAGTGATGAACATCACTTTGCGAAATGGATTGTACAACAAGTAGTTTATTTCTTCTAGTAGTAGTCGATTAGAGGACGAGAAGCTCTTAAACCAATTAGCCAGCAGTTTCCAGCTGGAAAACTGGAACCTGACTTCATACAAAACACTACTATATTTCAAAAGAGATGTTCTTGTCCAGCTCTAAGGTATGGGTACCTACTGTTCTCAGCAGTTTCATGCCACTCCTGTCCTGGCAACACAGGAAAAGACCCAAACGTGCGTTCAAGTCTCTGTGCCCAGAGCTGCCTCAAGGCAGTCAGGGCAGACAGCTGCCAAGAACAGCTGCCAGCAACTACTCCAACCACAACAGCTTCTCTCCTGCTTGTATGTAGGTGAATAGGTTGGAGTTTGGAGAGCATAAATTCCTTACTACATGCCCCCTCAGAACCACAAAAGAATGCTTGCCCCATGTAGCCACCTTCTTGCTTCCCATCCAGGCTCCATTTAGCTTTTCTCACTGATACAAGATGGTACCTTTTCTCTCCCATTTTGCAGCTGCCCAACAGATAGAGGGAAGTGAAAAGAGGTGGCTAGGAGGAAGCTGCTGCTCATGGGGAGGGGAGACAGGGGGTTCTAGGACAGGAGCAGGGAAGAGAGAAAGTATGCCAGGAAAGAAAGAGAGGAGATGAAAGGGTGACTGCCACCCACTTCAACACCCTCTTGAAGTATTTTGCATACCCCAAGTTCCTCCCAGAACAACCCTATGCTCCATCTTCTTCTCCTTTCATGTCACATGTCTTACCCTCATTTGGGGTTTTGCCTGTATGACTCAGAGCCTCAGGCTGTGCCTCTCTCAGCTGAACTTCCTCACCTGAACACATACCTTCCACGTAGTAACAATATTCCTCCCACTCGAGACTACAGAGCAAAGGTAATACAATATGGGCACCTATTTGTCACCTCTCTTGGATCTGTTGTCTCCGATTGCAGTTTTAACTGTTTCTTTTAAAAACTCAGCAGAAAATAATTCAATATATTTAGCATTCCAGCTAATGAAGAGGCTCTAATTTTTATTTTTCCCCTCATTAAAGACAACTTCATCACAAACCAGTCCGAGCATGACCAGATCATGTCTATGTTGAAGGTCAACTGAAAAATATCAGTTGTTCTTTCTCTTATGGCATGCTCCTCTGCTTTTGTACATACTCTGATGGAAATGACTCGTGAATTTCTTCTGCATGTGGGAAAATCTCTTTCCTTATGAAACATTTTTCTTTTTAAAAAAGATATTCTTCCTACTCAAAACAAGATGGGATATAAAAGTACAGAATATGTCTTATTCCTGGTGGGTGTGAAGACATGTCTTTTATTAGGATACACATCATCACTCATATATGAAACAATTTTCCTCTCTTGGCAACAGAGCTGTTTGCTCAATTTCCATTAATAATTCTCACCAAGGTTTTAACCTCTTTTTACTTTCCTACTGATCTCTTGAGGCACACTGAGGGTTTCTTATATTTGGAGAACAATTCTGTACTTTGCCGTTTCCATTTTATTTAGTAAGCTAGACAATTAGAAACCTGTATGAAAGCTCAGCCGATTCATTTCTACTCTTAAGTATTTCAGAGAAAACCCCTCTACCATTTGTAGATCAGAGGAAGTCAGTGACTTGCCTCACTATCATTTCTCCTATTTTCCTTTTGAACTCCCACTCCCTAGAGAAGAGCTATATGCTCCTCCCCTAATTTTAATTATCAGGCAAATGTTTGAGGTATGTTTGAACTTCAGTTTCAGCTCAGTGCAATAGTGGAAAAAAAGAGTAGCTAAACGCTCTGCCAGGAAAAAACAACTGTCCTTAACGCAAAAATGTGACAGTCTAAAACTGCCTGTAGTTCAATGACAGCTATCAGACAAATTGCAGTGGTGTCTGGGGGCTAAGATACTGATATATGGTCTCTTTGGGCATTATAATAAGGAACAACTGGAGGACAATACTAAAAAAAGAATGCAACTAGTATGGAATATCAACATCAAGTAGGGAGATATCCTTTGGCACCAGGAGAGTTAATTTTCTTGAAATATATCAACTGGAAATATCAAAGCATTATTGCAGGAACAAAATTTTTAATGCTTAAAATCACTGGACAAAAACATCGAGATTTTTCAAGTACCAAGAATAAACCAAAGCATCCTCTAAATACTTGTGTGACTGAGAAATCACATACCAGAACGAAGACTTCAATTCCCGCTCCCATGGAGAATAGTGTCAGCACAGGTGTACGTGTGAACAGTGGCTTGTCTCTATCTCAGTTCATACGTCTGGTTTCTGATAGCCAAATGGAAAGATTTTTTACTTGCAAACCCACAACTTCCCAGCAGGGTTGGCAACTGCCACATACTGTGTGTTTATGTATGTTAGAAAGACAGCAGATGCTGCAAGGACTCTAATATATTTGGGAAATGAGAATTCCATTTACCTATGATGGTACAAAAGGACCTGAGCTAAAACCAGATCCCTGAATGAAGGGTTGGTGGTTTTTTCTCTGAACTGAAAATGCTGGAACTAACAGAATTGTGATATTATGACAGGAACAAACTATTATGATAATTTAGTCTAATCTACAAGAAATATGCCAGATAATATATGTTAGAAGCTTTGCATATTAAAAAAAGTTCTTTGCTTTTTTTTTTAACCTTACCTTTATCTCTTATGTTTATATTTTTTATCATGTTTAGTATGATTGTGCCAGGGACCAACTCAAGGTGGTTGTCACCATATAAATGAATATTAGAAGGCAGCCAAAGACTGGAGATCCAGATACACAAGATAATCAGTGCTGCAGCTTTTTAAAAGGTTTTGAAATTCCCATAGCTAACAAGAATATCCTGTACTATGTTGCACAAAATTCAGTAAATGTGGAAGGGATAGAAATCCAAATGCTTCATGGCAGAAGCCAGTCTTCAGCTGAGATGGAAAAAAATATCACACACAGCCACATGACTCCCTAATTGGGTGTTGTAGGTTTTCTTACACTTTCCTTCACAGCAGCCAACACAGGGCATTGTCAGATAAAAGAGACACTAAATAGGGCAGAGAAGTGATTCAATTACATAATTTTTATCTGGGTATAGACAGCCTAAATTTTGGGGATATCTACCTTTAAAACAGTTGCTGCATTAAACACATAAGTAAAACAAATCCTGTTCAAAGCAGTGCGCGTGACTGCCTCTATTTCATGCTGAATCATCATAATCTCTTTCTAAAAAGAAAAAGGAGGATTTTATGTTCCAATGTACCTTCTGTTCATCTCGTTCCCTTTTTCAAGCCCTTGTATTGCAGTAGGAGCACAAAATGATGAAGTCACACTGCTGACCTGCCCCTTAACAGGACCTTAACTTTTACACTCCTTTGCATTCAGCCAAGCTAGAGAGATGAATAGCTACTGTAAATTTCTGTCATCTTTAACTCTGAAAGCCAGAGTTTATCTTGGTTCCACTTCATATTTTTCCTAACCTTCCCTTGTTCTCTATTCCCATCTTTCATCTCCTCTTCATTTCTATTTTCAGCAATCACTTTTCTTCTACATTACCTGTACTTTTGTAAAGTCATCTCCTGCTCACACTAATTTGCACCTTACTTACAATCCCTCCCTTAATATAGTCAACTAATTTTTTTTTAGTAGTATCTTAATAGTCCTTTTTCCAGCTTGTTTATGTAGAAGGACATTCTGAAAATTACTCTTCCTGCACTGCTATCCATAATCTGCACCAGACGGCAGTGTTAAACATAGCTGTTACTAGGACAGTTTCAGCATGAGCTATTTATCAAGACAACAGTTGTTGACTAACTTGCGAAACATAGCTGGGCAGGCTGGCTACCTTCTCTCTTTCTGCCTCTGTCCCTCAATAATCAAATAGCTCTCTTCCACTTACTACAATTGATTCCTCTGCCCTACATATGTGCAGATGATATCTACCCCCTGCTTAGTTGTTTCCATTTACTTCCTGTATTCTAGGATAACTTATGTAGCAAGGAGGAGACGTTTGTGTATGGCACTGCTGTGTTGACACCATCCACTGATAAAAGTGAGAAATCAGGTCACTACTGAGATTCAGTAAATATACACATAAAGCACCTGTTCGGGGTGGGGGGGGGGGGGAGAGAGAGAAAGATAGTCTTTGAACAGCAATACATTTTCAACAATGATCTTGTTTCACAGCTACTGTGATTCTCCAGTCTCAAATCTGTGTTCAGCAATGCCTGCAATATAGCACTGTACAGAAAGAACCAGCTCTGAATCTCATGACTGAGTAGATTTAGTATCATTATCACATGACAATTTACTTCAGAGGACGACAAAGATTATTAAATCTTCATCAAATTATCAAACATGTGAAACTGAGTGCACACCACTGACGAGACAGAGAAATGCTAAGGATTACAAGGGATGGGATTTGTCTGATGTGAAGAAAAAGGATACAAATAAAGACACTCCACATTATGCATTGTAGTACCCCATAATAACCAAGAATGTTATCAGTGTTATCTTCAAGATCAAAAAAACCCATAGTAACACAAAAATGCTTGCAGCCAAGTTATGGCAAAAACACTGAAATTATAAAAAAAACCTAAAATACATTTAAACCCATACAGTTACATTTATTCCCCTTTAGTTTAGACCTTAATAATATGAAGAAGCAACATCCTTAAGAGCGTTGCTTTTACACATCTTAGTATAATAATCCTGTCAAACTTGCCATTATTGCAATAAGCTCATTGCCTTCATTCATACCACAACCACCTGTCTGTACTTCTGAGGTGCTATCAAATGACCTTCAGGAACCTGACAATACTGACAACTGAGGCACTGAGACACCAAACGACTTGTGCATGACTGCATCGGAAATCTGTGACAGAGCTGGGAACAGTGTCCAACAGCTTCAACACATGTGCCATAACCACAGAACAATACTTCTCATAAATCAGTAGAACTCTATAAAGCTTAGGGAATTGCCTCTGTACCCTCTCAATTGACTTCCTCCCCCTTCTTCTCTAAGCTGAGAATATCTCCCGAGAAATGTTCACCAAATCTTATGACAGGGTTGTGCACATGCATACGTGTGCAGCCATTTGCAAACATCCTGGCACAATACCTCTTTCCACACTCTATCAAACAAGCCATTTCTATTCAAGTGAGACATTGTATAAAAGTGACTTGAAAAAGTACAACGCAGAAGAGTTATTAAAAAAAACCAAAACCCTTCCCTATGAGCCTTAGACAACAGGTAATTTTAAACAAAGTTTCATTTCATAATACACATGAAAATGTGTCCACACATGAACAACAACAGCAAAACAGACTGAGTACTTGGGTAAGGAGGTGTTATATAAAGATGATGTAACTTGATCCCACAAGTACACAACCTGTATGTAACCCAGAGCGTGATATAGCTCTTAAGCAAAAGTGGTTTCATACAGATTTTAAACTGACCTTCATAAGTGTTTTGTGTTTTTTTTTAAATCACCAAGCTTCATAAATTAAAATGATTTAAAATTATAAAAATGAATAATAGGAGAATTCAGGTTTTTAAAACTAAACTTTTCAGCTGGGCAGAAAATCAGAACATACATTTGGCATTTTCACAAGCCATCAAGGAAATAACATGGGCCTATTCTTTATTTCGTCTCCTGCTCCTGAGCTATTTCTCTTAACACAAAGAAGCTCCTTCAGAGAAATACAGTAAAATAAATTAATCACTTACCTCTTCAGGGCAGAGCTGCAGATAAAATGACAACTCATAAGAAACAAAAGCTAATTCAGTTCAGTTACAGGGACTGAAATTTATGTTTCATGGAGTATCAAATGTGAATGTGGTAACAAGAAGGACCTACACAGTGCCTAATGACTACTAAGTAACACCAATAAAGCTTCTAACACATGCTAGGTATTTGAACAGAAGACATGTCTAAACATCTTCAATAACATTGTCCTCTGTGGGACTTTTAAGCCAAATTTTTCTGTATGAACCACAGTTTTCACCCTAAAAATCCTACAATCCTTGACAGAAGCCAGCCACAGAGAACAGTATCTTTCATATTCCACCCAAATACTCCCAAGAATAAAATTCACCTCAACACAGAAGGGCTCTCAAACCACAATTAGAAACATCTCTACATCAAAGAAGGCTGAAAGAGTCCGAAAAGTCTTGTGAAGCTGCTTTACACTTCAGGGGCAGGAATAAATTTCACCTCCCAAAATACAGTAATAGATTATGTTTCCATGAACAAAGCACAAGGGCTTTGTGTTGATGCTTCATGTTAATCAGCCTCTCCGTTTCAGAGTAAGTTCAATAAAATAGCAATATTGGTGGTAAAATAGAGAATCTTGGATAAAAGAGAGTAAGCTATACAGTATTTTCTCATCTTACTAATACTTCTCATTTAATATTTTCTCACTTTTATAGCTGAAAGTTGAGCATAACAATGTTTTTCACTAAAAAGACATGAAATTTGTCTCCCGTAACAATGTTTTGAAGATGATACATGTATTATTTCAGTAAACTGGGCTTTGTCAATGCTGGTGTTGTGCAGGAAGGTATTTGACCAGTGAAACACCATGAAAAGCATCACGTTCATGAAAACATTGTATAACTTTGTAGTGAAAGAGTCTACCTCACTGGTAACAAGATAAACATGAAGGAGGAATGGTCATACCCACGATTAAAATTATTTAAGAAGCAGGGGCTCATTTGAGGAGCATCTCAAGACACCAGTGAAAAAAATTTGTTCTTAACTAAATTTTGTAACATCAAAGTAAAAAATTACTGCTTTTGTTATCCTTCCAACAACTTCAGCTGACATTACACTGGAAATGCAAAAAGTATTTTGCCTACTTCCAAACCAGAACTAGAAACCAGGCCATTTCCATTTTTTGTGTGTTTGATTTTTCAGACTGCAAATCAGATCCATAAATACAGTGGCAGGGTAGGACACAGTAGCTCAGTGCTCTCATATTATTACAGGAGACTGGGGCAAAGGACTTCGCCCGAGCCTGACTAATAGCCACAGATGATTTCTAATGACAACACTGACATAAAAGGAATAGATATCATAAAGGAGAAAAACCATCACACACTTAAAGAGAACAGAAACTTAGGCTGTTGCTACACTACCTCAGAAAATGAAGCACAGAAAAAAAATTCTACAAGCCTGATAAGTATTTCTTCAGATTTGCACAGTTTCTTTAAACAGAATGGTTGTCACAACAGTTCACACCACTTATTTGTCAAACCCTGTTTCCCAGCAGAGGGCAAAATGCTACTTCTGTATCTGCTGCTGAAGCTGCTTTAAGGGACACCAAAAAGAGGAGGAAGAGCTGATGGTCCTGAAAGTAACAGCTCCCAAAGAGGAGAGTGGGCGCTGGAACACCGCCCAGCTCCCCTGCCTGGGCAGTGATGGAGACAAGAATGTAGAAGACAAAGGAGAAAAACTAGCCAGCTTCCTCCTGGACGTGACACAATATGGCATCCGCTCCCCATCGTGTCCATATCTGGTCTACCTCAGTTTGTGAAAACAAATACTACGTCCCTATGCTTCTCCATCATCTACGCAGTATTGACAACTTCTTGTAAGATGATACTCTGTAGTAAATTAGTTAGAGATTTTACTTAGGAAAAAAAAAAAAAAACTTTACAGCTCCAGAGAGTAAACATCATCAGTAATTAAATTTTATCACAAAAGAGAAAACTAAAAGAAAAAAAGAGAGAAAAATATTTGTATATAACAAACAACACATTTAATATTAACAATTCTAAAACAGATGAGCACATGGAATGCGCCGTAAATAATTTAGGAACCAGTGCCCTCATTAATGATTTGATACTGTCAGAAAGTTGCTTATTCCATTCCCACCCCCTCCCCCAATCTTCCACTCCCCAAAATGGTTTTATATTATATTAGGCAAAATATGTCATTTTGTACTTGCCTTATGACAAAACATTGCCTGAAGGGCTTAAATACCACTGTGAAAATAGCCCTTACAATCCCTGGATTTGCTAATTTCAGGACAACAGGATATATTTACAACACCTTATCACAGATGCATTCCACTAGACAACATGAATAGCAATCACTATATCCAATTAGAGAGTATCAGAGATAATAGAGTTAGATTCGCAGAAAATTTTCAAAGACGTCATATCTTTGAACAAAACTTATTAGGGCTCCATCAGCCGTTTGAACAGTTTTAATGAAGTTGAAGCTCAGCTAAATATGGAGTTATTTTACTTCATGATTAACTTTGAAGAATTTTAGGTTTGAAGCCTTAACATCCTGTAATTAAAAAGAATACTTAACACATTGCAGTAATTCAGTATTCAGTAATTTATGTTACAAGTTTTACTTCCAGAAATGGTCTTGATATATAGCCAAATGCTGTTAACCAATGGGTGCACTTTCATTTATTGCTACTGGCTTCTTTAATATTTTAAATCTCTCAGAGAAACCATATTCTCAGCTTCTCATTCAACACTACAGCGAAACATTTGAAAAATGCCCTGCTTTTGGCAGCCACCTCATCTGCCTGCAGTGTTTGCTGCATGTTAACACTTACCTACAGCAGCGCAAGTCAATTCAAATGCCAAGGTGCAGGCCCAGTCCAACCAAGATATTTCCATGAAAAGACGAAGCATTAGCAATTATTGATACTTACAGCTATTTGAACCTACATTTTAACATTGTCTTAATTCCACACTCTCACTCACTTAATTTAGGTCTCTAAAATTACTCCAAATGCATACTAAAGCTGATAGCTACCAACCTATTGCTACTTTAACTGTAAAGGGTTTTTTTGTTGGTTTTTTTTTGTTTGTTTGTCTGTTTGTTTTTTTAAGTCTCCAGGTCACTAAAGAAAAATATCAATGCCACTGCTATTTTAACCAACACTGTCCAAGAACAAAACTAAAACAATCACACAGATCACACCAACATATGATACGAAATAATGGATTTCAAATACAGAGCACAACAAATAGCTTGGCTAAATTTCACAAACCTTGTTTAAAAATCACACTTTTTGAAAGGATTTAGTAGCTCAGGACTGAAACAACCTCTTAACAGCACATGCTGTTAGCACACAATCTTTCATTATAGCATGAGAAGACCTAATACTACAAAGTATATGGTATTTTAAAAACAGAATACCTTGCGTCCCACTTCTAAGCCAGCCCTCTTGTATTCTTGGTTTTCTTCAGCTTTAGTACTACACATTATATTAAAAAGAACAAGGAATGGAAAGATCACCTGTAATAATGGAAATAATGAGCACTATATAAGTAATTACCTACAAGCAAGAAAGTAAGAATTCTCATCCTTAATACCATGAACTATTTGCAGTGTATGTTTTTGAAGGTTATACAGGCACTGTATATTGTCCTCTTGAGATTTATTTCTTTTAGAGCAAAACTTAGAAATTTCAATTGGGACAAGGATATATTGTATTCAAACCATAAAGATACAGCAAAGGAAGCAGAGAGTCACTTCTTAAACCTGTTAACAGAGAGCAAGGATTTCTCACTGAAAGCACCAAGTGAAGACTTTGAGATGTCCCAGTAGCAACATGTGCAAAAAGGCCTACTAGCCTGGAACTGCTGCCTGAAACAGTACTCGATAAAAATGATTGCTTTCGTATTTTTGGAATGAAGTAATGCACAAAACCACTGCCATCAACTGAAGAGTTAATTTTGGAAAACATCTGTATTTTATTTTGCTTTGCAAAAAGCCTCCTTTCAGTAACATTCCTTGGCTTTAATCCATATCCAAAAGTCACTCAGCCTACTCTTATAATATCACAGTAGCAGCTTAATGAAAGACTAGTGGACCCCTTCTGTGAGTCTGGAGTACCTGTATGCCTCTTCTTTCCCAAAGGGAAGCAACGAATGAAGAAAAATCTTCGTGTCAGGCTTGTGCTAGTTTTGTGGTGGCAGCCATGCTGGGAGCTGAGAGGCACACATCCATCTTATACCTCCCATCACCCTGACTTAGCATCATATCACAGAGCTTCGGGGAGGGGTCCAGCCTGCTTAGAGAACACTGGAAGCTGTCCTCCATCACTTGTTCCTTGCCAGTAGGACATCTGCAGGGGTCTGACTGAAGGGAAAGCAACACAGGTCTGTCTCCCTGGCAGCTCTAGGACAGAACAGGAAATAAAGAGGAAAAAGCTACTGGAAAGAAACAAGCCATAAGTAAGGAGGAACAAAAACATTTCAGAGATGTTTGTTATTTCCCTCTTCTCTCTCTCTCTCCCCATCTTACACACACACACTCCCTCCCCCCTACGTTCCCCATTATTATTATTATTATTATTATTATTATTATCATTATTATTGTTGTTGTTGTTGTTTTCAGCTCTCCTAACCTGTGGGGAGATATTTTGGGTAAAATGAGACAAGTCTACGTGAAATGCAAGCTTCTGATGTAGACAAGTAATCTTCTTTTTTCCCCCCAGAATATTTGGCTTGACACTTCAAAGGCTTATTTCTCACATTCACAGTGATTCTTCTATAAATATATCCATCTATATGCACATAGTCACTGCAACAAATCCACGGTCACATAGGACTTCACAGTCATTATATGCACACCAAACTGCAGCCCTACAGACCTCACAGTAAACCATGGGGAAGAAACTGTAGACCTTCCACAAACACCCCAGTTTGTGTTAATGGGCTAGAGAAAAACATTAGATGCAGTCTTTGTAGATACTGCTCCAAGTTCCAATCATCATCAGACAATGGGGGCAGTCTTTCACTAGAGGACAGGGGTCTTTGTTCACATAATACCTTACACCAGCATAAGGTGCACAGAAACTCATCTTTTTGTCTGATCAGGCATGTAAATAGGGGGCTACAGGAGAGAGTTTACAGCATGTAACTTGTGTCTCTTTTTTAGATTGGGGAATTATTTTTAAAAAGCAAAGATGCATTTCCACTGTTTTGCACTCTATCCCCAATACCTCTGTGGATGTCATTTTTGCAGGGGTTATACACTACTGGTGGCTGGTACCAGCCCACACCCAAACCGTACGATTAAGTTTTCCAAAATGAATAATAGATGAAAGGAGGTGCTGCTGAAAACAGTGACAAGCAACCCATCAAGAAAAGCTGTTTTTTCACAGTAAGAAACCTCCTCCTCAAAAACACTAAGCCATACCTACCATCATATTCTATTTACAGTACACCTATCTGGTTTTAATCACATCAGAGGAGTGTAAATTCTAGGAGTGAATCCTTTTATCTTTAAAGCCAAGAGATGTATCAAAAGTTAAAAACACAATATCAAAATATTTTCATCACATTTTGAGCTTCATCACAAAGATGTATTTATAGCATCAATGAGGGGGTGTTGTGCAGACTTTCTGAACCAACTTCTATAAAAGTGCCATACCTATGCAGCATTATCGTATGAAGTACATTCTTCATTATTTCCAAAAGCTCTGTGAGCTCTCCTTTTAAAAAGACACCACTCAGGAATTTAGCTCTCATTCTAGGTTTTGAAAAAAAAGTTATTTGTAAAAGGTTAGGATACTTCACTAAATGCAGTATGATGCGTTCCCATTATTCTTTTTATTATAGCCCAATGAGCTTTTAAGATACTGGAAATAAAAAAAAACTGTATTGTGCAATCTCCACTTGAAAAACTCAGTGCAAGAGCTACCTGCACATTCTGGATAAGTACACCCCTTAAGTAAGGGAATGTATTTAATAAGGAATATAGTTCATATTTGAAGATATTCAAAAGACCATATTTCATATATTGATGTTGTTTTCTTATTAATACACACTTTAACGATATAGGTTCCATTCTGTACCTAACAGTTCCCTGGCCACATTATCAGAGTCACTTGAGTACTTTGCAAACCCAAAACTTGGGTATCTTGCAAATCCAAATGCATTCCTTCTGTTACCGTAGAGTACTCTTCCTGCTTCACAGAGAAGAACTAAAGCCATCACATAGATCACACCAACGTATCTGCTTTCCCAAAGTCTCTAGGAAAGCAGAGAGCTGGACTTGGATCACCCACCTTTCAAGCCTGAGTTTATTCCTACTCTCTGCCCAGGTACAGGAATCTGTTCCCAAGTGAGTCATTGCAGGATAAAGACCTTCAACACTGCAGGCTCAAGATTCTCAAGTCTCTGCAAGTGCCAAAGTGTGGACACTGCTAAGGTCAGAAAGAATCAGCACAAGCACAATAATATTTCACAGTTTGCTTTTTAATCTAAACATGAATAAGATTCCAAATCCCAGCTATTAGAGCATTCATTCCCCTATGATAACTTCTCATGAAGAGGAAGAGGCTGACACTGCAAGTGAGAGTCAGAGACAACAGCGTAGAACAAACACCTCCATTCCTTCTTACTTGAGATTTTTTCAATGTCTACAAGGTTTACTATTTCTTCCCTGAGGCAATGACTAGGACTGCATTTTTCCAATCCCCCTTCAGCTCATCCAGCCACATTTGTCATCTCTCCTGGCATCTGTTAGGTCCTTGGTGATATCCATTAGCTCTTCCATCTTCATCTTTCAGCTCAACAAGACATATTTGTTAGCTCTGTTATGATTGATCTAATTTTGACAATTAATAAACATGACACTCTTAATGTCCTGGTATTTTGACAATTCCTTGGGACAGCATTGTCTTTAAACAAGGTTTTCATGAATGAAAATTTCATCAGAAACGAAACCAATCCTACTTTCAGGTACAATAATATAATTTACTGTCTCCAGCTAAATCACCACATCTCCACATTTCTAACATCACAGCGATACACACTCCAGAAAGTCTTCAAATGACAGCAAATAGCCAATTCAGACATATGTGACTGCACCGGTGAACTGAATTGCATTCTGATAGCTGTCTCCACCATGCTAGCATGGTCAGAATACAGGAAAACAGTGTGCATTCTTTATATTAAGCTCTGTAGCACAGTTGCTGATTTTATGACAAGTTAACTCCTACAATACATGGTGTAATGACTCCATCACTGTAGTGCCTGGTGCCTGGTGTGTCAAAAGAGAGGTAAGGCTGCAAAGCCTTTCTTCATCAAGCTACCTGTCAGGACTAGGGGACAAGAGTGACTACCAGAGGGGAGAGGAAGAAAGAAAAGTTCCTTGCCTCCATTCCTTGGCAACCTTGGATTCTGGTAAGAGGATGTGATCAGTCAAGCCAACACAAGTTAGTCACTTCAACAAACCAAACTCAAGCCTGGGTAAGAAATAAAAACAATGGAAATAAAGAGCTGCATTATTTGTGCCAGCATTCCAGTAGGGATGAAACTACAGAGTGTCCTCAGGACAACTGTGTTTAGACTGTTTGAGCATTTACGATCATTTGCAAAATCAACATTATAGGGAAATTCTGCATCCCCTGTGCTGGGCACAGGAAGTGGTCCAACCTCTGCACACCTTTGTGGAAGATACACAGAAGCTGACATAGTAGCAAAATAATAGTGTGGCAAAAAAAACCAGTTAGTGTGATAGATGTTCTCCTTCTCTGCTGCACAGTGGTAACCTCTGGGAAGGCCCCAGCTCCTGCTGGTAGCTTGAGACCATAAATGTAGTTAATACAGAAGAATGATAATGCTTCCATGAGCTTCACTTACTTTCAAAACGTATCCATAACATTTTCTCTGACTCTTGCACACGTACCCACCATTTACATAAGAAGCAAGTCTTCCTTCTTTCTGTACAATATGCTTCAGAGCAGGGGATGTCACAGTTGTCTGAATCACAGAAGAGTATTCTCTTTCCAGTTGAGCACGACTGAAAATGCAGCGGGTGAAAATGGAACAGTGTAGTTTGTGCTGTTTTATTACCACGTGGTCCCCTCACACGCACCATTTATACAGCTGTAATTGAAAGGGGTGAATTTTCCACACACAGAGTGAGTGATGAGCTCTATTCTACCCTCCTCTTGAAGTTGAGGATTGGTAAAACTGTAGAGGCACAGTCTCATTTGATCGTAAGTCACCAGAAACAAAACATACTGCTAAAAATGCTAGAGATTAACAGATTTTCCTGGAGATTTTTTCCCAGTGTCTAGATGAGAGAATAAATTGCTAGGGCTTTGCTGTCAGTTTATCTTGTCATCCAGACCCTCCAATTGAGATTACTTCTGTTCTTCACTACAGACCATCTGTTTCCCTGTATAGAAAGGATGTATGCACACTGGCATTCATTAGTGTACATCAGGAATGCCCTCTTCTTGCACAATAGCACCAATTAATTGCTGTTACTTTAAGCTCTGAGAGACCAAAGTGGAGCCTAACACCACACATACACACAGTGACGAAAAAAAACCCCACTTTCATCTATAATTTAGGAAAGTGGATGCAGTTCAGCAACAGTTAAAGACTAATCTCTTATGCTTTTTGTGCATTTACATAATTGATTTGCTAGATAATGCACTCTGCTTCCTTATTTAATAAACATGTTAATGATTTCAGACAATTACTCAAAACTGCCTACAAGTGTCTGTCTAAGAAACACAAAAAAAATTAAAATGAAAATACACACCAAAAGGCACATCCTTCATATCACATAACACAAGATATTAAGTCAATATGTCACCCTGTCAACAGTCACTTGCTACCTGCTGTTATACATTTATTCAAACTCTCATGTATTAGCCGGGGCTAAGGCACTGACTAGACACCCATGTGGGCTAAAAAGAGAGCTCGAGAATAAAACTGGTGTGCTGTCAAAAGTCTGCATGTATGCATGTGGGGAGGGGAGCTGTGAGACAGAAGGAAAGGAGGAGGGAAAGAAAATAATGCAGGGTAGGAAGAGAAGATTAGAGAAGACATCTCTGCCGTGTAGTCTCCTTTGGGCTACGGGGGGAAAATTATGGAAAAACTAAGCTTGTTCTATTTTTCCCTCCACAGCTTGAAGAAGGCCCAGCAGACAAATATATCACTTTGAATCTTGTAAGTCAGCACACATTTTAGCCACTCTTTTGTTCAGTTTCAAGGCACTAGAGAAACTGCTGATTGTAGGACTGGGATTAGGGCCCACATCCCACCTGTCTCTGCTATTCCAGCCTGCAGCAAAAGCCCCAGCACACAGAACTGCCACTAGAAGAAGCAGAGGAGAAGTTACTGCTAGCTACACCTGCACAGGGCAAGCTCCACAGGAAGGGTATTTTTAGGCCGAGATGCTCAGAGCTTCCCTTTCTTGCCCTGCCATTACAAGTTGCAGTAAGGATTTCTACAGACACATTTAGAGGCAGCCCTGGCTGAATCAAAAAAAGCAGGAGGGGAAACAGCGGAAACACCAACTAACATAATAGCTGGTATCACCATTACAACAGAAAATCTAGTATTGCACTTAGAGGTATATATTCCAGTACAAGCAGCTGCAGGTCTGATCTCCTACTTGACATAAAACATTATACAGCAAAGGTCAGTTTGCTTTTGGAAAACTGGCTAACACAAGGCACTGCACAAAGCCACACACAAAGCTTTGCTCATGGCCTGCACTGCAAAGAGATCCAAGAGGGTGCTACTTGTCCACCTTCCCAGCTGGAGGTTAAATTGCTCCAATAACTGCTGAAAACCAAGAGAGGAGAATAAGAGAAAAATTGTCAGTGTCTTTTACCTACAGTTTTTAATCATAATGGGTATTTTAAAAATAGCTATTCACTCCTCTCTGTGTTGGCTTAGCAATTCAGGGATGGAAAGGAGGGAATCAATAAAAAAAAATAATATTATGCTACACCACTGTTATCTTCATCCAAGCAAGGTTAATCGAAAAGTATCAGCAAGATGTTTCACTAACTTCAAGTTGAAAACAAGAATGTAGGTATGGCTGTGCAATAAAATAAAACCAGCACATTATGCAGAGAAAATGAGAAGTGGTATGGTTTTGTTGTGGCATAGTCAAGAACTTGACTACTGTACAGTGGCAATAGCAATACTTCATATTTCTGAATTCACTGCTTTTTAATAACGCACAATATTTTACCTGTGCGCACCATATCCACAGCCTGGACACAATACCAGTCTTATAAAACTGTCTGCTTATAAGATGGGAATTAAAACCATCTTACTCATCTTTCCTAATAACAAGTGGGTGCAATATCAAGCATTTTGATCATCACTTCTATATTGAAATTCCTTGCACTGAAGAAAACCAGCATAGAGACTTTTTACACTTCAGACCATGGCATACAAATCCCACACTTCCACAAGATACATATTAAGCTACGAGTTTAGCACTGTTTTTAGGGAAACACACTCACTGGTTATACTTAAGTTTCTGTTGGTTTCAAATATCTTAGGAGTCATACCGGGATGCTGTATTTGACATATGGTAACTTCTTTTGGACTGGCAAACTTTTCCATGCACTGGAAATATTTTACAACCATCACTGATGGCATACGGACCGAAAGGCAAAGTTTTCCATAACTCCAGTGTCTGTAAAGTTTCCATAATCAGACTGTAGGTCGTTAATAAATTCTGACCATTTTATGAGGCCTGCTGAATGGCAATGACATTACTGCTCTAAAAATAATTACCACAAATTAAAAAGCTCCAATCCTCTCTCTCTGGGTTTCCATTTGCTTTCCATTTCCAATGGATATGCAAGAAGACAACACCACCATACTTTCAGACCCTAGACTCACATCCAACTGTCAGCAGCAACAGTTTGTCTCATCACCCTCCACAGGTGACCATCCGAAAAGTAACAGACTTCAACCAATTTCCATCATCCCCCTGTCATCTGCTACCAACACTCAGGTTGATCGCCAAGATTTCAGTTCGCAACAACATTGTTCTCATTCTACCCAACCTAAAGAGATACACACAGTCACTGGCAGAGACACAAACGAAACGTTTCTAACAGGTTGTAAGCACCTTGCCTACTAGACACCTAGGAAACAAATGCAGTAGGGGGTGAAAAAAACCCCCTCTTATTTGAGCTGTGCAGCTTCAGAGCGTGACCAATTTATTCAGAACAGAACAGCAGTGTAATAAAAATAAGTACTATTACAAACCCTCTAGATTTTTAGATTAGTTAACTTTGGGAGTAAAATCATATTGTATTTGCTTACCTGAAGCAGGCATATAAACTGGCCAGAAGTACCGCTTAGAATTTTCTGTGCATCCGGTTACTTTCTAACCTGCAGATTTACTTACATTTAAGAGAAGAATATCTATGGAAATGATGAATTTAAAAAAGAAATCCCACTGCAGTTTACCACACTGCACCAGAAATTTGGTTACTCTACTTCTTCCACAGCTATCATATCCAGAGCTACAGTAGCATCTCCTAGAGCGCACTGTGGACAGGATGTTAAAAACAAGAGATAAAATCATAGTAAATGATAAATCATCTACACCTTCCTTCAAGTCGGTTTCCACTTTCTCTGTCATATCATGATTCAAGATTTCCAGATGATATCTACTTTGGGAGAGGATAGCAAGCTCAAACCTGGATTTAACTCTCCATGTTTGTGTGTGTACATTTAAAACACCGCACACACTGTTAAATCTAACAAGTAAAAATTTTAGTTTGCCCTTTCTCCCCAGGAAGGCTACCTGCTTAAATTCAAATACAAGACAGTGGCTAAGACTACAAAACCAGAAATGCAGGCATAGTTTTGCACACCAGGTCTGGCACTGTAAAATTCTACTTTTACAAATAGAATTGTAAGTTACAACTTTTGCAGGTACTTTGTTATATCAGAGAAATATATGTGTAATATACATACCTGGAAGCAATGCCCTTCCTCACACATATATAAGGAAGAATTTTTTTTTTTTTTAAACAATGAGGGTGGTGGGACACTGGAACATGTTGGTTGACCAGGGAAGCCGTGGATGCGCCATCCCTGGAAATGTTCAAGGTCAGGCTAGAAGGGGCTGTGAGCAACCTGATCTTGTGAGAGATGTCCCTGGCCACAGCAGGGGGGGTTGGACTAGATATTTGAAGGTCCCTTCCAACCCAAACCGTTCTATGATTCTATAATGGCTTCAAAGTTTTACCTAATTTTGTTACTAAGTGTATATGTATATTTCCTTCCACACACATTAACAGGAGGAAGAAAAGGGTCAAAATTACAAACTGAAGCACAACTACTACTTTTAGCTCTATACAACATCACTACTTCATTGTTTTTCCATTAAAGTCTATTTGAAAAATGAGTGAGAACAGGAAGATCAGGATTTGTCCTATCTAAACCTATTACATTTGTTAGTATTTGGTCACCTAAACCCCTTCTACTGAACCATCAGTTCTGCTCAACTTTCAGTTTCTAAATGTTCTTCCTTCCTCAAAGTACCATATTCGTTTTCCTGCACCACTGCTGGTATTCCACCAAGAACAGATTCAGGATGATGACAAGTAAAACTGGTATCAGCTCTATTAGTGAAATACCAAAGCCAAGTCTGCCTTGTAGTCAAAAAAAAAACCCAACCCCAAAACAGCAAGTGAATGCTTTTAGATTATGGCTAATAAATATCACATCAAGTCACAGATTAATGCCTAGTGACTCTCAGATTTATTTATTTTTTATTTCAAAGACTCTGATCAGCAAACAACATAAGCAAACTTTCTGCAGAACAAAAAAACCTCCAAACACAAAAACCACAGCACACCCATTTAACTACAAGTGCACCAAACTAAATAAATTTTGTTGGTTTGGACTATTTTTTCTTCTATGCTAAGAAATCTTAAATAAATGTAGCATCCCATTTTTGCAGTCTCTGTCAAACACCTACATGTCAGAAGGCACGGAAGAGGCAATGTGGATAACCCTTATTCTGTTCAAGAAGGCCAGCAAAGTAAGTCGCTTCTGTTGTGCATGATATGCCAAAGCACTCGCTTAGAGGCAAAGGCGCAATTCAGATTGCAAGGCAAATGCTTAGCATAGGTTTAAAAAAAAAAAAAAAAAAGTCCTTTTCCTCTCTAGGTCTATCACTTTCTCCTTCTAACTGCTCCCACTGGGCTATATCCTCAGCTGGAATGAATCAAAATCAATGAAGCAAAGTTTATTGACACTAGTTTTTCACCTATTGTAAAATCCCCTTGCAAACAGCATATTCATGCTACTCCTAATGTCTAAGACAGCCTTTCTTCTCCTTGCACACAAAAGAACACCCTTCTCTTCCTCTACAAAACTCACCAAGACCAGTGAGTCTGTTCAGTGAGCTCTGCTCCAAAACATTATCTGATTTCAATTACAACGACAGTGAACAACATTCTTTCTACAAATAAGAAGCCAACACAAGAATATAAAAACAGGACCTGCTCTCCTGAGATTTATGCCCACCTCTCCCCCCCCCCCCCTTCTCTCCTTTGTGCTTCTCCTCTCTTCTTTGATCTTTTCTTCCTGGGTATCTATTTAATTTAGACTATAAGCTCTTCGAGGCAAGAGCCAGTATTCTCAGGGGTTTGAAAAGCATCATTGCAAACTTAGGGCATTCTATTAAAGAGCTATTTATAAACAAGGCTTTTGCAGGATGAAAGTGATTTATCAGTTATGACACTGACATCAATTCAACACATACCTTGTATGGTGGTTCAGCTCACTGTCCTAGGAAGGGTGCAAGGTGTCATGCAATCTTTATTCTTAGGATTCAATGTTAGTAAGTCATGATACAGGTTCACTCCATTTAAGAAACTGCATTTTTAAATTAAAAACAGATGGAAAAAAATTCCACTTCTGTAAGTAGAAGAGTTCCAGTTGTGAAATTCAAATGTTATGTTTATTTCACACGTTAAATTATATATAAGGTGCCATGTTAAATTATACATATAGGAGAGCTCATGTAAGTGAGGTAAAGTCTCTCCAGATTTCTCTACTTTTCTCTTTCAAAAAAAAAAAAAAAAAAACCCACAAAAAACTGCCACTTCCTTCTTTTTATTTTGTCAGCAGAAGGCAAGAACTGTGTTAAATTCTGATCCCAGGCACATGCCACAAGCCTTTAAGGGACATTTAGCTTCATCATGCCCATCTGAACCTAGGGCATTTTCTGGCATTCAAAACACCTCAGTGGTGTCTACATTTCCAAGACAAGAAAGCATCTATTTTCTCCTATGTATAAAAGTACCCTTGAAGAGGCTGCTGTATCCTTTCATTCTCACAGTCAATACACTGGGTTTTCCAGGCAGTACCACCTGAAATGACACACCTATGAGTAATATAGCAGTATCATGAAAAGGTGGCCTTACAGAGAAAAACAAACAAACAAACAAAAAAACCCCAACACCCAAACACAAACCAAAACCACTTGCAGTCAGTTGCAGAGTTATTTCAATCTCATCATCACTACTGTCCCCAATATTGGACAAGTATATTCAATTCAGATAATAACATCCATCACTTGATGAGATCACTCAAAATGGGAAGGAAGTCAAGCACAGTAACAGGCACAACACGTGGACACTACTCAAAAATTCATTACCAGGTCTACTGAAAGCCAGAACTGTGTCAATTATGAGGTTTGGAAGCAATTTATTTAGGGTACATGAAGTACTTCTTTCAACTACTCATTATTGCTACTACCCAGAAGAATCATTAACAAGGACCACAGTGATGAACAGTTTCAGTGCTCACTTTGTTTCCTCTCCTGTTGCTGGGCCACCATCCTCCTTCAGATTCTGAGCAGCTGCACAGGTGACCTGAAGCCCTATTGGCAAAGAAACAAAGTCTAGCACATAGAACTGGTCACAGACTTTAGCAAATTTTCATTGCATTTTGGAGGGAGACAATAATTTGTTTTCATATCTTTTTCTGAAACATTTCTCCTTCTCTAGCACTTCCAAAAGCTCTTGTCCGCTATTTCAATTAGAAGTGTTAAGAGCTCTTACCATTCTACTGTCTTAGTGTAAGCAATTTCACAGCTCAGTCTTCAATGCCACTCCTTTGTCCACCCAAGCTTCATCTTGAAGGTGCCAGTAACTAGGTGCATCACAACTCGTTACACAAAAAGAGCTATTGAGACAAATGGGACTACTGGCATCTTATCAAGACAAGGAGGCAGCACCACGTGAAGAAAACCAGAGTGACGGATCTTTGTCACTGTACGTAGCAGAGCTCCAGCAAACCAGCTGGAATGTTTATCCATGCCTTCCTTCTCCTCCAAAGCATAGTTACTAGTGGTAGACACGGGAGTCTTTGAGGACAAAGGTATATTCAAATAGGTAGGTACCTATTCAGCCCAGGTAGGTACTCAAGATGCAGGCAGTCCTAATGAGATTTAAATTACATACCAGCACCATGATAGAGAAAGACAATTTCTTACTCCCTTGCAAGTGTTTTGTCTTTTCAAAGTGCGCTCCTCCTTCCACCACATCTCTCACTGTCTTGGCTTAAAATTTACCTAACAGGACTTTGCCTTGCTGAGGTATTGGGGGTAGGAGATGGGAAGATGATAGCATCTGCTTTGTTCACTACAAATGTCTGGAAATGTCTTCCAGTTGGAAAGAAAAAAATTCACAACTTTTTTTTCTGCACCAGAAGTTACCACATAAGAATAAATATGTTGTGAATGCTGGGGATGTATTTTGAAGTTAGCTATGAGCTGATCAATCTGGGACACCAAACAAACCAGCACAAAAGAGTAACATGAGAGATAACAGCCATCATCCAGAGAGCAGAAAACAGATCAGCCCTGTGAATGTTTCTTCTCTCTTCCCAGGCTCTCAACTGAATGGCTTAAGTCATCTGAAGAAGAGATTCCCCATAAGTCTCACCAGATTCATAACCCTTTTATTCCTCTTCTTTTTCCAGCCATTGTTAATTTCTTCTACCTCGATGCATACACTCCTTGCACAATCCTTGATCTTCCTGCTTCCACCAAATGGAAAGATGTAATCTGTCGCTTCCCTTTTTTAAAGAAGGGAAGACCTTCCATGTAACTGAGGCCCCTTTTTTAGAAAAGGAGAGACCTTCCACATAACTGAGGCCATAACTTCAGGCCATCTCCAAGCATACTACTTCCACTTTACTTATTATTATTATTATTCACCCTTTTCCCATATTGCCTATAACAACCAAGTTCATGGGAATAAGAATGTTTTTACATTTCTAAATGTTACTCTAAATTCTGCCTTTTTTTTTTTTCCTAGCAGAAAACACCTTCAGAAATGCTCTCTCTGCATGCTAATTTCACTGAAAATACCTGGTATGAATTCCGAGTAATTAGCAAATAAGGTGACCTGTGCCAGAAGCTGGTCTGTCTTAATATGTGTATGAAAGCTTATCAGACAAGGTATTTTCAGATCAAGAACCTCTGTTGCCTTAAAAGCTTGTGGGGAGTTCAGGAATACTGGAGAATGTTATTTATTTACATTAATAAAACATTACTTCAGTACCAACTTGGAGAAATGCAAGAGACTATATAATGTACCTGATTCTGAGTGAAACAGCTCACCTCATGCTTACATGATGCACATTAATTTGCACTTCCACATTTAAAAAAAAAAAAAAAAGTCAAATACCTCTGCTAGACCAGAATTACATTTTCTTATAACAAATACTAAAGATAAAGGTATTTCCCATTCAATGTCCTTAGTGCTCCTACTTAAGTTAAAAGCACTAAAAAGGAATGTCTGTAGTATGGGAGAAAACAACCATTTGTTGGAGAAATGTATGTTTAATCTAATGAGTAATTCTCCTTCAGAAAAATAAATTGCCAGTTTTAATTTTTGACTGCATTTTTTTTTTTTGCCACAAACCAACATATACAAAATATTTAAATTTGGAACTATTAAATAAACAAAACAAGCATAGTAACTGAGCAGTCTGTTCAGTTATGGCCCACAAGCCATTTTGAAGGCAAAAAACATGTGCCAGTATGTATTTATATAGCCATATACATTCTCACACCACAGGAAAAGACAAATGTGTTCTTAGATGTTATATAAAGTTTAGAGTTCATGGGGATTGTTTTTAATTTAAAAAACAAATCATCATCTCTGCAGAGGGAAATCTAACATGTAGAAGCCTGCATTTATAACTTCCCCCAAAACTCTGAAATACCATGTTTTCACATTCATAGCCATATATTACATATGAAAAATTTAAAAGCAAATGTTTAAAGTTGCTGAATATATGACAGAATCCCTCTGTATGCTCAGAAAGTGTCTTCTACAAAAGGCATATGATATCTTTCTGTGAATGTTAAGATACTAAAGTAAAGAACACGGGCTAAAAAATGATCACTGGAATATCTTTTAAGTTAACAATTAACTTGCTTCATAGCAAGATAATCTCCACCTAGCTTAAGTTATACCAACTTGAAATGTTCATCCTGTTGTCTTTAGGGAAAGGAGGGAACACCAAAATAAGCTGTTCAGTAAGAAGCTACTTGGAACTCGCCACCATGCAGGAAACTGTGCCTGCTATCATCATCATACAGGCATAGGGGGCCGCTGCCTCGTACAGCTGGTCCTGGGGGAACAGAAACACTGACTGTAGTTCCAGCCAGGCTCTAACACACTGCTGCTCTAGAGTCCCTGAAGCTGGTTAATGTGTCAAATTCAGATTTCCTATACTGTGCAATTCAGAAATCACAGCACCCACAGTGAATACACAGATGTTACCCTCAAAATGCTAAGCGACTGGTGTCAAATGACAGAACCTCCTCCTGTTTCATTCAGTTACTTTAAGAAGAGAGTCCATTATCAAGCCAAGAATATAATACAATAATGCAGCAGCATCTTCCCACCGTATTCTTTTACATACCTACTTAAGGTTACTGCAGAAAAAGAAGGTTTCCAAGATGGTACTTAAAAAAGATCAGCTATCTTTTGAGCTTAGGTTGACATAGGTGAGGAAGAAGTATATACTGTAAAACATGCACTCTAGAAGACAGATGGGTTTGGAAGGATTGATAAGAGGTAAAAACAATACTAGAGAAACCAAGTAGGCAGGTGGGAGAGGTGGATGAAAGCTCTGCTCCAGCCAAGTTGTATCACTCACATAAACACTGCAAAACTGGTTCTAGGATTGTGCTCAAAGAGCCTCTAACAAAATAGAAAAAAATTGTTGCCAAGCTAACCGCAGACATGCACATTGCTGTTACTGTGCAGTCCTCAGCACTTGTTAGTAACAGCCCCAAGTCAGATCTCTTCTCATTCTTTACCTCACATGAAACTCCAGATACCCACACAGACCACTGCCTTAGTGCTACGGCACATTGCAATCATTTGCATTCTCTTCTCAATATCCTTATTGTTAGGGAGTGTTGGCGGGGGGGGCCGGGGGGGGCAAATCGCAGAAAAATGGTGGACTTTTAAATATCTTTTTCCACTGGGAGTAGAGCTTGAATGGCGAGCAAGGAGCCTTCCTCTCTTTCCCCAGTCTCTATCTCCCCTCCACACTTCACGAGCGCCTCCGTCCTTTGCTTTTTCTCAGTTATAATATGAGCCTGCAAAATACGGTTCAGCAAATGGTAGCAGAAGTATCTTTTACTCCATTTAAGCTGTTCCTTTAGTCATCCCCTCCACACTGTGGGAAACTGGCAAGTTGAAAAGAGGTCATCACAGTATGTATTCCATGAAGACAAAAAGTCTTCATGGAAAACAGGTGTGATGTCCAAATGTCTCTGTCAGACAGGACTAGCATGCATTAACAGCAGTATAGGTTATTCTGATGAATTCTATACTGCAGAATGGCCAGGACTCCAGCAACCAGTAATGTATGTCCTGATGTATAAGGCGGACACAAGAACTTAGCTACATTATTTATCCCTCTTACATAATAGATGGCGGGAAGGAGGAGTTATAGAACGGGCTTCAGTCTTATCCTAAATGTCTCTGCCTATATAGATAGCTTCAAGGTAGTAAAACAGACTCACATGATGTTTTCACTAGAAAAGATTTCTAAAAATCTAGACAACAAATCAGCCAAAAGCCTCAACACATGCAAAAGCATTTTAAGAACTTGCCTGCAAAATGGAAAATGAAACAGTCCTTCAAGTGCTAAATACCAGATGCTTAAAAATTAAGCATAAAAATACCATCACAAAGTAATTGCAGATTCAAATTGAAAGGAAAAAAAAAGTCCTATGCAAGGAAATAACTTTAAAAAGTCTACACAAAGCTGAACATTACTCCATACTGACTAAAAAGCTAGGAAACTTCTTTTTGATGAATATAAATCCTCACCCTTAGACTGAACGTGTCAGAATTCAAGACTGGTGAATAAATTCCAGTTCTACTTTAAACGATTGCACAAATGAGGAAGCAAAAAAGATCAGCTACTGACATAACACAGTCGTTAGCCAAAGCCATTTGTGGGTATGTGGCATTCTTAAAGACACCACTGTTTTACTAAAACTTTTCTAGTGCCATAGATTTCTACCTGGAATTGCATGAAGTATCTTTTCCTTAATGTAGGGCCTTTCAGAGAGGAAGAAAGTGGCAGTATCCAGGGTCCTCTGACATATACCTTTTGCAGTCAGGCATGGTGCCCTACAACCAATTTATGTCTTCAAAAAAAAAAAAAAAGGGTGGGGGGGAGGGAGTTCCCTAACACATTCTGGTTCTCATCAATATGATTACAGCACTGTTGTGAGGTATTTAGATATAAACCTGTCTGAAAAAAAGCGTGAACACATTAGCATATCATGGCTAACTGCAAATTAGGACTTTAAGCTTTACACAAGAGACCACTTAGCCTCTGTAGGATCTTATAAGAACAATACATACTGCAGACATTCAAATATTTTTTTTTTTCCCCCAGGAAAAACAAAGGAAGAATAGGAGCAAAAACCTATAAAAGGAAGCACACTAAGTTAGCCCAAATTTCTGACAGTGAAACTGAGTCTTGAGCATTTGGCTCTTAAGACAGACATCCTTTTCCTGGCTACCTGCATGCTGTAAACAGTAGGTGTATCACAGGATGGTAAAAACTGTAGCAACCAATATACCAAGAAGGTATTTTGTTACTCCCTAGCTGCAGCGGCAGAATTCTTGTGCTCTTTCGTAAAGTATTTGGAAAACCAGAGCATTTGAGGTGAGAGGATTTCTGAAAACAAATCTATGTAAGAGAATGGTAAGAAGCCATTTTGCAAGATTTTCAGTGACAAATACATACAGAGTGTAAGGAATGGGGCATAAATGTAGTTATCCTTTTCCCAGCATCCTTTCTCAGCATCTGGTCATCAGTGGGTGTGGGACTTCCCTAGCCAGGCAACACACTTGGACTAGCAGTTTTCAATCAAGGAAGTAACATGAGATCTGCCACTAGTTTTAGATTCAATTTTTATTCATTATTAGGAGACTTATTATGAACACTTGAAAAGTAGTTTAAGATAAAAATCACTACACAGGTTTGATACGTAGGCTTTATATTGTTCATACCTCTGTCATACTTTATCTAGTATCTTTTTGCATCGTTCTTAACGTTGCGAGAACTAATGTACACACAAACAATTCTGTACATTTGTTGTCATTAATGATAACGTGGTAGATACCACACCTGTAATTAGCCTGAGTGTGTTTTCCATAACCACCACAGTTTTGCTTTTGCATAGCTTCTCTTCTGAAATTCCTCTGTTTTCAAACTGAGCTATACACCTGCCAGCCTTATCCATGCCTTGTTCATTATAAAGCTGAACATGCTGGAACTTGTTCTGTTTGCAGATACACATTACATAAAACCTTCATCACCACCAAAAAAGGCTATCAACAGATTATCCCCATACTACATTTATATGAAGTGCTTCTGGGAATAAATCAGAAGTCATAAATCCTTGTTTAATTACCTGGTGTAAAAGAACACAAAGCCAGACTGTACTAGCATTTACACACCTAGGTTCTGACAAACCCAATGGTACATCAGTGTTGCAACTATCAAGCCTCATCAGGTAAATTACACTTTTTGTGTCTGTATAGCCACGTAGAACATTACCTAGAAATCACAGAGAGACTGAGAGGCTGTCCAGATTATAAAATACAGGGGAAATTTCCAGTGCTAATAGCTGTCAGTGGAAAACTTAAAGGAAACACAGGAACTTTTTGGCAAGTACGAAACCCCACAACTTCCAAGTGAACTTCTCAATTTCTGTAGTGTCAAAAGTATAACATATCATGACCTCCAACTTCAAATAAACTAGTTATATCCAACGTATTCATAGTTATCCATAAATGATGTATTTTATCTATAATGTGTATGCCATGAATCCAACACAGGAGAGATTCTCCTCAAGGTAAAGTCTTGGTAAAAACATCCCATCTTGATTTATAACTCCTGTTTTTCTTCATGCACAACTTGTTTAGACAATATAGATAGCACTGTATATTTATATCATCATCAAAAGTAACAGAACCAAGAACTATTTCATTTTTTGATGAACGAATCTTACAATGAAGCAAAAGCTGAGGGCGATTCTTACAAATAGATGTACAAGAACCAAAGTCTGCACTGCTATTTCACTAGAGAGTGAACAAGCAAAAATATGAGTTAGATACAAAATGGTATTCTCCCTCCAAACACTGTAATTCAACTTAAGTTTAAATGGCAAATAAGCTCAGCATTGAACAATGCTCCAAAGAGACCCAAACCCAGTCAAATAAATCATCTCTTTGAACAAGTAAGCTTTTAAACAGGCATACTTAGAGGAGACTAGGCTCTAAATTATTATTTTTCCTAAGTTCCAAAACAAAGCCACAGCAATAACAAAATCAACAAGATATTTTAGAATATCCCCTGTATGCCAAATCGAAGCACTAAGCAGTATTTCAATTTTCTTTTCGATTTCAGCTTCCAACTCACTGAAACATCCTCAATTTTTACGTTCCTTTTCAACAACTCTTTGTGTAAAAAAGGATTCACCGTGCTGCTATAGACAAACCAATTCTCTTTTCCCTATTCCCCTAAGCACATTTACTAGCAAAGGGGTTTGAACCTGAGGAAGGCATTCCTCAAAGCACGCTGCCTAAGCAGCCCACATCGCCTCCTGTGCACAAAGGACACAGGGAGCTGCTGTTGCCCATAGCAGGAGGGAAAGGGTAAGCTGCAAGAATCTGTGTACTACAGTGCAGCAATGAGGACTTGATCCTGCATTTGGATTTGACATATACCAGTTGGTTTTGGGTAGAGACTACATTTTGAAAGAACCTTCCAAGGACTGTACTATCAAGTGCTGCAGTTTCTGACTACTAACCACAAACAAGCATTGTATTATCATCTCTCAGCAGTCCCATTTAAGAAATCAGCTGTAGAAGTACTTCCAGGCTTCTGATTTGCCTTATACCACTCTCCAAGAATTAGAGCAATATATAGCACTGTGTTCCCTATGAACCCAGGAATTTAACTATGTGGTGAAACTTGGCCTTTCTTTTTTTATGGATTAAAGCTGAGTACATCAAGGCACTTCTGAAGCTGCACCCATGTCATACTTTCCTCAAAAAGAACTTGCACAAATAATGGTAAAGAGACAAAAACCCCAAGCAAGCAGCCTCCACATCCTGGATTCTGACTAAAAGTACCACTTCTAAATGAAAATAATTGTATCCAAATGTGGTTATAAAGGGAATAAAGCATCTGAACAGCAGTAGAAAGGACACGATAGTTCAATGCCCTGAAACAAAACCCTCTCATTACAAGAATAACTCTCTGCAAAACTCAAATCCAACAATAGCTTTGCTTTCAGCAGTACCTGTGCCTTACCAAAGTCTGACTTCTCATTCCTGTAATCTACATAACCAAGCTTCCTTGGGTGCTGCTTAAATGCTCAGCTCATTTTGTCACCCATAGTTCCTTTGATGCTCTCTCCTAATCCTCAAGCACAATCACCCCAAAACAGCTCTCCTACACTGCTGATCACTGGCAGCATTCTCCTGCCTTCCTCCGCTACATGGTGATTTGCAGCATAGCAGTAATTTAATAACCCAGCATCTGCTTTCCTCCAACGGCACATTATTGTGGATTACACCTTTAAAAAAACCAAACAAAAACCAAAACACCACGAAACACCACTTTAAAAAAAGTCTTTAAGCTAAGAAACAAACTCTTTGGGGTTTTTGCCTAGAAAACATGGATTCGATTACAAAGAATCACTGGTGGCAAAGAGAGCCCCAGCTTAACTATTTCTGTGAAGGCAACTGTTGTTCAAAATAAATAAAAAAAAATACAGCCCTTTTATTAGCAAAAATCATCCAGAGACACAAAGCTGGGGGGGGAGGGCAGCAGCAGATATAGAGGAAACAGCAAATCCCAGGAAGAACGGAGGGTCAGGTCTCACAGATCCTATACTTCTGCATCACCTCTGACTTCACAAATAAGTAACTGAAAACAACTCAGTGCAACAGAGCTGGAGAGAAACACATTTCTGCTGAGCTGTGTTTTTATTCTTGACATCCAGACAAAAATTGAAGGAGATGGCAGTAGTTGAAAGCTTTTTCAGTAATGAGGGAACCGAAGTTACCAGTTATAATGCCAGCCAACCTTCCCCCCTTTTTCATGCTGCAGGGGGGGAAGAGACAACTACTATATTTTCTGAGACCACGAGGCTGCCAACTGGCTGTTCTGCTGGAGAGGATTAAAGCGTAATGTCAAGGAGAACTGTTGGAAGAATGGGACTAGGAAAAGCATATAGTTGGGAGTTAGGGTCTCTTCCTTCCGTCTGACAGTACAACATGGATTTTAATACTTCTCCAGGACCTGTGGAGCAAGGGACTGCTCTTCAGTAATTTAATACTGACACTTTTAAGTTTACTTGGCAACAATACCAGGAGGCAAATACTTCCCTATAGCTTCACTGGTGTAATTCCAAAGCAGTGACAGTGGAGTCAGTGGCACTACAGATTTACATCATCATAAAAGAGTTGGACTCACTTCACATCTTTTACGATCTCCACAACGAACAGGATAGGGAACTTGAAAAACCAACAACTCCATATATATGTGACAATATATTCCTCCTGCTAAAAGAGATACTACTACGGTTAAACAGAAACACTCCTTCCTCTTCTAGCACCTGATTCACATTCATTGCTGCAGCTCCATCGCCATGACTGCCAAGGCTCTGTAAGCACTGAGAGGCACCAAGAACTCAGGAAAACATCTGTTGAGTGTGTTCTTGAGTACTAGCCCACCATGCGCACACACAAAGTTACGAAAGCCTTAGTCTTATAAGGCACCCAGGCTTGTGGGTGCTCTCACCACTGCCATCCTTCACCTCCAATCCAGCATTTGCCACCCCCTCCAGCTTCATTTAACTTGCATAACAAGTTCTGCCAGAGAATTCACCTTTGTCAGTAAAGCAACATCCACAGCCATAACAAATTAATAGTAACAAATGAGTAGTGTCTTATATTGACAGTAAACTGGTGGCTGTGATGAAGAAAAATGCTAATTTTCTTGATACATTGTGGGATATTAAAATCAATGCTTGATATTTCCAGCTATGAATCTACTCAGTTGTTCTAATAAGCTTAAAGCCTCTCCTTTCCTAAAGCACTGAAAAATAACTTAGCCTAAAAAATAATCACCAATTATATGAAGGCACATTCAGAAAGTTGAAGGAAATGGCAGTAAAGCATTAGATACTTTTTTACCAGGTCAGAAAATCCAAAAGGGCTTTCTGTTTGCAATTTGTTTTCTTTACATACATTCATATTAATGCTTTTCATTCAATTTTCTTCAATATAAATTCTCTGGCCAACTTCACCTTCAGCTGTATTCCTTGTTGTACTGACTCTTCCGAATGAAGCATGTATGAAAAGTGGTGTCAAGAAAGAACTGCAGCTGCCTGAGCAGGAACTAATGTGCATAGAGAGCACTGCACAAGTGTCAGACAGAACATTCTTGTTTATAATGATCTGCTCATGAATAAACACATATACCATGACATCCCAGATCACCAGGACCACCAAGGCCCACTTTCTTGACTTGAACAGAAATACATCAGTGAAAGGGTCTTGAAGCTAGAGTATACAAGCAAATAGTATTTCTAAAGGGAAAGAGAAGGGTGAGAATATAAGACAGAACAATATTTTTATGTAACACAGCCCAGCTTATACTACAAAATTTTGCTGGCACAGTTATGTCAGTAGCAAGAAGAAAAAAACCAAAATACACCCACAAGTGGCATCACAATGCCAACAAAGCTTCCCATAGAGATGAAAATTTTCAGCAAGACTGTCATTTGGTCAGTACAGTTTCTATCATTTAATCAGACAATTTTAGAACAGTCAGAGGCATCCCTTTGACAGTACTTCATTGTCCTCTTGAGCAAGGAACTATGCTACCTACACATCCTGCTTTTTGCAGGTGTTATGTGCATCTTCCCTAAGGGCCCTCTCTGTGCAGGGCAAAGTCTCACACCATGAACTACATCTTATGCGCAGTGCTCAACTTCATCCTGCTCCTGACACGGCACCGAAACAAGACACACTATAGTCCCTCCCAGCTTACCATCTCAGAGGCTACAAAAAGGAGATCCTACCTAGAGTATCTACAGCCTGCTAATCTGCTGTCTTTGAAATGCCGAGGCACTTTGTCCAATTAGAACTGTGGAGAAATATTCATCCTGTCCCTAAGATGAAGCACTTCTTTCAAAAGCTACGGTGGCACAGCGCCAGCACTAGGGAGTCCAAGCATTCTGTGTGGAGCCAAGAGTTATTAATTAGTTTTATTAGTGGCAGGTCCTTAATGTGAAGTGACAGGGAAAGAGAGAATATCCCATCACTACTGAAATATAAATTGTCCAGATTTCAGTTTTGTTGTTCCACAACACATACAGGCGACCAGCCAGGGAAGAGTGAGGAAGAATGAACACAGCCAAATGCCTGTATTCAGTGTTCCTGTATATTAATGGCGTACTGAAAAGACTCTGTTACCTCAGGTGGCTCTCCAGGGAACTGCTCATGAATTTTAATTATGAGGGAGGGAGCATTTTGAAAAATAATGCCGCCTGCATGTTAGTATTAAGCATGGCCTAAGCTACAGCAGTCACTTCCCATGAAAACAAAATAGGCAAGATGAGGGGGACAAAGCCTACTCACTTTCACTTCAGTAGGGCTGCTAGTCTGAGGAGAAGAGGATTTGGCCTCAAGGATGGATTCAACATTCAGAGGTCAGCCTAAAAAAAATGTTATGAGCACAAGCAATATTAACACTCGTACAGACTAATACAGGCATGCAGGTAATCAGGTCCCATACTGCAGAAGACAGATGTTTGGAAACAACAGTGCCATCTCAAACACATCAAACAAAAGATCGTTACTGAATGGATTAGAAATAAGACTCATGCACAGTTGCGTCCAGTGATGCCTTCAGTCCTGCAGCTTGTTCCTAGTGTCCACTGTGTTAGCTAAGACTGTGAAGCTGCCCAGGCTGGGACTGCCATGTACTGCAACGGCACTCAGTAGCCAATTGTCGATTTGCTTCTATAGGCTGATGCATTAAAGTAAGTTTATCCAGTCTGTATCAGGGTATTAAAAGTATTTAGTTAAAAACAACAACTTGAATTCTAGATTAGATGCACTGATGGAGAGCAAAGAGAAAAACGTGTCCATGCTGAAAGAATTAAGTATATTGAACAAATGCGTAATACAAGTTTCACTGCCACCTATTAGTTGTACCAGAGTAGTACTGAGGTCTAAACAGCTATCAAGGATCATGCTAGGCTTTACAGAGACACATAGAAAGAGAAAACTCATAAGGAACATCAGATAGAGGATGGAAAGCTCAATACGAGAATGGAGGTAAAGTCACCTATGTGAGGTCACACCACAACTTGTTTTAGAGCACAGAATTTGCACACTGCTCTACTCCTCTATCTTATATCTGTAGATTGTATGACATTAAGGTTGCTTGCAGCATCCACTACAGTATGGCTCCTCCACAACACAATACAAGGAATAGGAAGTATAAATAAAAGCCTGCAGACTAGACCTCCAACTAAAAAAGTTGTCAGTGTTATTGCTTAAAACTGCTAGTGAGAAATAGAGGATAGTCACATAATTTCTCTAGCAGTCCTCCCCCTTCCCCACCAAGTAAAGCCAAAAATTCCTTGGAGCAGAAAATAAGTACTTCCAACAGTCCATACAGCAAAAGGCAACTTTTTCACTTGGAAGGAAAAAATAAGAGGGAAAGAGAGAGAGAAAAGGGGTAAATAACCAACCATTTAAAACAAATCACTGCATCTCCTTTGCCATAAACCCCACCAATCAGAGCACTGCTCTGCAGCAAATGCCACAGTTCTGAGCAATCATAGTTATCTCTGAGTAACAGTGTACCTGCAAGAAAAGACATGGAAAAAACATTAATCTGATGGAAAGCTGTAAAGCAGCAGCATTAAACAAAGCCAGCTAAGGCTACTCTCACAAGTTCTGAAGTAAATAATTTCCCAGTGGAGAAGGAGCCCCATAGACTAAACTAATAAAGAGAACTGTATGATCTAATGGTAATATTTTTAATTAAGTTAGCTTTATCAGATTGGCAGGAATGAACCGATACCCTAAAGAAAACTAACCTTCAAACAGGAAAAAAAAGGGGGGGGGGGAGGGGGGGAGTACATTTGCATTCAGACACCCATGAAATTCCAGGAAAACTTCAGAACACCAGTGACAGAGCTTATTGTATTAAAATCTTGTATGAATGTTGTTGCAGAAAGACGACCGGCTTCACATTGTGTCTTTTCACAAGGAAGAGGTGAAAACACTTACGTTGTTTAAAGAAAAAAGTCACCAGTAGCAGCAAAAAAACCTTTTCACTGCTCTGCTTGCCCAGGCCACTGGGGCAAGGGCGGGGGAGGTGGGGTGGGGTGTTATGACCAAACAAACAAACAAAAAAAAACAACACCACAACACACAGTAACTTCATGACACTACTCTCAAACCAGAGCTTCTGGCACATTGAAGATTATTGCTACTACAAATAAAAATAGGTGTTAAGGGGAAGGAAAAGGTTTCAAAAAGCCAACAATGAGCTAGCTATCAAAGGCACTGACCATTTCCACTTTGCAGATCTCCATAAAGTATTTAAACTACATGGCAGTGCTGCTTAAGAGACTAAGTCACAGATTGGAGCTATTGATGTATAAAGATGGACACAAAATGTGTCTGAAAATGGTGCTGTCTTTATTAAGAGAACAGTTTCATTTAAAAAAGAGGTCAAGATCAGGCCCTATCCCCTTGTACCTTTTGTGGTTTTGTTTTGTTTTGTTTTTTGACAGTAAAAACATATAATGCATCAACTGTTCAGCTGCTAACACTTTAAAAGCTCAAGTTTGGACTCCAAAACCATAACTGTACTACCTCTGATTTCATTTTTAAAAAGGAAATGACTCACATTAGCACATCCATTTCTGCTTTTTAAGAACTTTAAGTTAACTACGGAAGAAAATTTTATAGAAGAACTTCCTAGATGAAGCTAGAAAACACAGTTATTTACCACAACCAAAGAGATTTTTCCAGTATGGTCAAGAGACAGGAGTCATGTTTTTCCTTGTCATTATTTTTCATTGTCACACTTTCTTGCGTCTTCTCACCCTGAAAGTAGTAACCAAAATGGCTTTTCATATAACATTGTCCAAGAAATGGAACACAAATTATGAAACAAGGGAGAGCTGAATAGGAAGGAAAAAAAAAAAAAAAATCAAGTGTTTTAGATCTCCTCATTCTAATTGGGATGAACAGTACATGTGTTCATTGAAAAGAGAAAATAAGCCCATTAGCTCTCAAATAAATAACAAATATCAGGGAACACTCACAAATGGAGCTCTGTCTGTCCAAAATAAAAAATCCGGAACAAAAATTTTAATCCATTATGCTGGGGTTTTCAGATCATCCTGTAGCAAAAGAGCAAGCCCCATCTCTGAACATGCAAATATCATCTAACTATGGCTCCTTATTAGCTCCTGTAAGCTTTGCTTGAGGCAGAAAGAAACAAACCATTTTGCTCTTGGGCACCTATTAAAGTACTGTTTTCTTATACTGCAGACTGCAGCACTGATTTGGCTTAAGAAAATTATTTTTATATTTTTCTTAATTCTTGACCAAGTAGTAAAAGCTCTAAATTTAAAGACAGATGTGTGAGAGATCAAAGGTAATGTATCCATGCAAATAATTTCAGTCTACTCTTTCCAAGGCCAGCATATAGCTATTTAACTGATCTTAACAGTTCTGTGCATGAAAATTAGTGGGAAGACTGCAGTTAAGAAAACCCAAATAAACTATATGGCTAAGAATATCATATGTAAATTGTATTTACCAATAGTGAGATACTGTTCTGAGCATGCATTTGAGTCCTGCGTTGCAACTTTCTTTTTTTTAATTGGTATCTCTGACTATCCGTGACATGCGACAACGTTTCTGCATGCACTATAAATGAGTTTGAAAAGCCTGAACACTAACATGTCAACCTCCTCCACTGGCAACACCCTGCGAGGATTATGGTAACCTCCACTCTTTCAACAACTTGGGTTTTTGCTCTTCCTTTAATAGACTCCTAAGGTTTCTCTCCTCAACACCCAAACCCAATCCCCTAACGATTACAGCATAGTTTCATGACAGTTATCCCCTCCAGTACCATTGCTGCAATTCTGCCCTGGGCCCCTCTCACTGCTGTGCTCAGGTCTCTTTTGCACAGGGCAGCTTCCCTTAGGAAGTTCGCCCAACAGTGCTCTGTGCAGTGGAGCATGAGAGATTTTAATGGCTCTTTGCCAGGCTCCACTGCAGACCACAGGCATTTTGCCAGCAAAAAGATACAACCCCCTCCAGGGATCATCCCGGGTACAAACGCCCAACCTTCAGGCTCTTCATGTGGCATGGAGGGTATTAATTTTTATTTACTGAGTGGCAAGCACGATGCTAGCATAGAATACACAAAAGCTATTACTGCTTCAAAGGTCTCCAAAAAAAAACCAAGGATGTGGGTGAAGCACAGGGGCTCGGCAACGATGTGGAGGAAGTTTCAAGGAACCACACAGCCTGGGACAAGCTGTCTCCCACTCCAATTCCTTGCAAAATCCAGATATTGAACATTCTCTGCCTTCCTCCCCATTGCCTTTCCTCACCTCCTGGGAGAGTTCATATTTTGATTAAACACATGAGAAGTTGGAGAAATGTCTTTATTATTTAACAAAGCTCTGCAAACACTCCCATGGGGAACTGAATGCCTACACTCAGAAAGTGAACTCAACAGTGCATTTGGGCATGCTCTCAGCAGGGTGCAAAAGCTGAGCCATAACACATTAATGATAGGATACATGATAGATGATCTGACCACTGTGGACTAGTGAGCATGCAGAGGTAATTGCTTTACACTAGCACAAGGATTCTCCTCCGAGTACTGCCAGAAAAAGCTGCTGGGGAACTGGGGTAAGGAGCAGTTTCAGAACAGTAAGTGAAAAGATGAGCAGTGTTTAATCACCATAGTACCTTACAACATGCCAGCCTTACTACTATTATCTAAACGCATACAGTGGTGTAGGCATGTTAGTTACAAACACAACCATCTTCTCACCCATCTTCATAACTTAAAAGTTGTGCAACAAACAACATTATCTGCCAACACATCAGTTAAAGCACTAAATAAGCCACCGGATGGCCAAACACCCAAGTCAGAGAGTAGTTTCAGCAGTGTAGAAAAGAAAATTGAAAAGCTCTTTATCCTCCCGCCTATGTAACAGACCAAAACCAGCCAGCTTTTTCATGGCCTGCTTTATCACTATGTTTGGATTAGTGCAATGTGAAACACAGCAACTGCTGTTATGTAACTAAACCCTGAGTATACAGTTGTCATTCTGGGTAAATTTAACTCTGCAGGTTTAGGACAGAGGTCTATCGCCAGGCAGACCATGTGAAATAATAGAAATTTAAAGACACAGGGCCCTTTTTGGTTTCCTTCTTGCACAAAAATAATGAGATGGGTCACTCTCACATCAAGGCCCCAGTCTGCTTGTTACAGAAACCTGGTGGTTACAGCCACTGTAATAGCGAGCTCAAGAACAACAAATCCTGAGGAAAGCACGGCTGCTCAGTGACGAAGCTGGCTCCCTTCTCCTCCACATGCATTCAGATTGCAGGCACCAGCAACAGACAGTTCCAGGGTTTAATGCTGTGAGGAGCCAAAGTGCACGTGCTTGTACCGTGATGAAATCATAACAGGGAGCCTTATAATGAGAATAGAGTGTATTATTAGCACTGTTATGAAACTGTTTTAGCACTTGCAATTAGCTCTTCCCTGTGACTATCAGTTAACATTAGTCTGTGAATCTGTTTTCCTTCTTTTATCATTTATCAACAGGCAAGTTACTGAGTTACCTTTAGCTGAAACTGGTGAATAAGCACTGACATCAGAACAGTGTCAGGTAACGATAACATAGCTCAAACAACTAACATCTGAAAACAAACATGAAAAGGAATAGCAATAAATACATTAATAGCTCAGAACTGAAGTATTTCTAGAAATGCCTCCTTGAGCCTGATTATAGTCTTGTTTTAGGGCCTTTACATACACGATTCTAAAAAAATTGAAACACCAAAGTTGCAAAGTTGCCTTTTTTTTTTGCATTTCAAACAGTTCAAGAGCTTTGTTTAGGTGAAGAGATACTTCTACCACCACAGATTCCTCCCCTGTTCTACTGGCATAGCTGTGCCACCTCCTGACTGGGTCCAGAGCCTGGAGATCACACTAACTTCTGTCTAGAAAATACCTTCAGGTTTCACTGGAAAATGCTTGCCCTTACTTGAGAGTAAACACTGACTTCTGTCATTGCTAGAACAGTTTTCACCTTCTAAACAGAAACTTGTTTACAAACTTAAATGAATGAGGACATTGCAGAGGGAAATAAGATCATATCATTGGCTTCCACTGGATTACCTCCTGATGACAATTTATCCTCCAGTTCACAGGTTAGGGATAGAATGTGTCAAAGCTTTTTGTAGATTATTCTATTCTGAAGGAAAAGCATTTAAAGCAAATATGCTGAAACCCTGCAAGCTAAAAATCTGATTGCAACATGACGAAAGTGTGTACTGAAGTGACATCCACAAATGTTTTAATACATTTAAAAGACAAGCACATTAGAATGTCTCTTGAAACTCAAAATAATTCTGTTCATAAACAAAGTACAACAGATTGCAATAGGATGAGAGCTGAAAAAAGAAGGGGGAATGTTAAAGAAAAATCAATAGTTTTATAAAATTAAAAAAAGTATATGCTATGTGACACATTTATAAACAGGCATGTACCATTTGGCTTATGAAAGACATGTTCACTTTCTTCCAACTGCAAATCATGTTGGGCCTGAAAAGCAGGATTTACAAAACTTATCCAGGATTTCTAGACATTCTACAAGCCAGCTAAGAAAGTAGCTCTGACAGGCCAAGTAAGTTGCTGGACAACCCAACATCCAAAGGGATCCAACTGAGCATGCCCAGATCACCCATAAAGTGCATGGCTGGCCAAGTTCAACCCCTTCCATGCCAGTACATTCATTGCTTACACATTGCACAACAAATATAATTTTTTCTTCTTCTTCTTCTTCTTCTTTTTAAGGAAACTCCAGAAAGAAATTTGATAGCCCCATCAATTGCCCAAAGGCATAACTTCTATAAATAAAATGTAATAAACTTGCATAATAATCAGAGTGATGAGTAGCTGAAGATCTAGGCACTATAGTGTTCTAGATCTGTAGATCTCTTCCCTAGAGATAAAAGCAGCCAGCCTAAGTGCTTTTCAGCAGTTAGTGAATGGCACAGCTTTGGCCAAACCAATCCTACAGGTTCAAAACTTGTCTGACACAGACCTGGCTATACAATACTGCAGAGTACTAAGAAAATTCAAAGGTCAAGACTGACAATGAATGGCACAATGCTTGCCTTATTTTCACCTTCACCGTTCCCCCCCCTTCAAAAATATGTAACTACAAAGTAGAAGTGAATCTTCAGTGATAACAATACAGGAAAGAGCTCAGAATTCTGTTTGACCAAGTACTCTTCAATTTCTTCAACCCATAAGTTGTGTTCATATGAAGATACGTGTGAATCTCTTTCGCCAACATCTGCTAGAATTATATACTTTTATTATCAGAACCGTTCCTTTGCAGCACTTTAAAATAGGTGTGCTAGATAAACGCGCTGGCTTTAAATACTTATCCCACAGCTGTAATATTAATCAACAATTTTCCCATTAACAAGTGAACTAAAAAATGATCTTTCAACCAGAAAAAAATAAGTGATAGTAGCTAGCTGTTAGCCTTTGTATACAAGTTTGGCATCAGAAGCCCTGCCCACCTATGAGATTATATCAACCCAGACACTCCTCATACATTCAATACCTGTTGGTTACACCCACAAGCCACACCCATCTTTCCAATTACTCCTGGCTTCATCATTCCCTTTTCCCTCTAGGCTTGTAGACAGTTCTGTATCTTGTTTCCTAATAGACATAACAAGGCCTTTGATGTTCTCATCACTTCTCTCTAACTTCCATTATAGTCAGCATTTTCATGGAGACTGAAATTAGAGCTTAATGCTCCTACTTTAAAAAGACTTTCAAGTAAGTTCATTAAAATGTATCAAGTGACATATATATGTTTTTTAAATGCAAACCCCCTACACAACTCATGGGACTGGGCTTTTTTATTTAAGACGACAATGTTACTTTCAGAATCAAGCTGAAATGCCAAGCAAATAACAGAAGTCCTGAAAATGCTCATCCTAATCAGGAAGAAATTTTAAATATATACCTCCTTTAGTGATGAACTGGTTAAACTTATTTTATGTGAGCTTGGTATTGTACACTCCTCTATGACTTATACTCTGATGACAGTAGGAGAAACAGAGTAATTACAGGAGGGATGATTGGAAACAGTTCCTCAGGAAGCTGGGAACAAAGCTGGCAAGGAAGATGTGCCTAAAGTAGACCATCGACTTTCTGATTCCTAGGTTCACACCTCAGTAGTAACATAGACGTTTCATGGGTAGGACTTGAAAACTTCATGTTTCCAATACATTTGAGGAATGAAAATTAAAACACTCAATCAGTCAAACAATGGAAGTTGCCAGTCAAAGCCTACTAAAGTATTGATAAAATGCTTCTTGGGACATGATTATAGTAACATACTAACGGACGCCCCTGTCTTTGGATTAGATACTTGTGTTTCTCACAAGGGACTTTTTGCTCACTTCGTAAGAATTTAAAACAACAATGGTTTGTTAACATTTCTAATCATCTTAGGCTATGGAAAGTTGAGTCTTCCATGAGTCCATGTTTGAGGGCATACAAAAAGTATTATAAAAGCTGTGTGGTTTGATAAGAGCAGTTAATCTGCTTTTTCATGAGATGAACACTGTTCTTCCCCTGCCCTGTCCAACTCCTCTTCTTGAAGAAAGAAATTTCTAGTGTAAAGGGAAGGGAAGGTATTGTTGGGACGGGGGGGGGGGGTTGTTTGGGGTTTTTTTTCATTTTCTCAACTAAAAATGTATTAAAGTCTTAACAAGTTTTTATTAGAGCACTCTGCATTTCAAAGTGCACCAGCGGGTACCCACACATCGCAGCCTTCTCCACAGGCACCCCAGGTTTTACCTTTTTCCTTCAGTGTCTGCTGTTCTTATTCTACAGTTACATCCAGGTTTTGCAGACAAGTGGCTTCTGCTTCACCCATGAGAACATTTTGTCTGCTTTCACCGGTTTCAATCACAATTTAGCTTGGGTGAAGCCTGGTGCAGAGAAGATGCCATCTAAATGGCTGTGTAACATCAGCAGGACCTCCTCATTACCCCACAAAGTTCATGAAATCTAGTAATTCATGAGGAAACCGAAGCTGCAGGGACTGAATAGAGGGAACAGAAAGGCAGGGTCTTGCCTGCTCAGTGACATCAGCACCAGGAAGAGCTACTTTAGTTCTTCTTGGGGGACAAGAGACGGTGAAGAGCACACTCTAGATTTTAGCTATAAACATCACATAGGGATTTCTAAGTTGCCAGGAAGAAAACATAGTAATTTATTTGCAAAACAAGCTGAAATCTCAGAGCAAAGGACAGTTAGTTTGGGGACTGCCTGACAGCTCCATCATAATAGTTCATTATTTTCATGCTTTCATAGCCTAAGGACTTTGGGCACATTAACAACAAATAAACTTCTGAGGATAATTCAAACATAATGAGAATTCCTTACTTAAATGAATACAAGAGTGAAAGCAAAGAACGTTTCCCAACATGCCATACTAGTATGTGACAAAAAGTAAAATCAATGAAGAAAGATAACAAAACCCTAGGAATTGTTTTATTTTTAGGCACCTCCCAACCTTTTCTTCTACTTGCCAGTGTGCCTTTCTGGCTGGCTGAACTAGTTACTCAAAGCACCTGACAGTTTCAGCTGACTCAAGGAACACATTTAAGCTTTATCTGTGCTGCAGAGTTATTTGCATCAACTCAGAGTCTGTTCTTTTGACAGTTGTCTCATTTAATTGAGTAAAAAAAGCTGTCAGTCTAAAGAAACTGAGCCCAAGGTAAACTCACTTTGAACTAACCATCTGCCAGAGCATCTCTCAGGACAGCCAATACTTAAGGATACGTTGAATCCAGTTCTCTGGATCCCTAATTAGATCGTTCCTGAATTAAACTGTCAATGGCCCTAAAAATTCAATGTGCACCTTGCAACTACAGAGATAAATCTTTTTTCCCTAAAGATAGGCATGAGGGAAAGCCCACAAAATGTCTTTGGTAACAATGCAGTAGAACAAAAGCATTTTCACAACGGATTAAATCCATAACAGCAAGCCCCCCCAAATACCAATTTCTGTGGATATGCTGATCCAGAATACAGGTTTCCATGTTATATCACAGTATAAAAATAAAAAGCAGCTATATCCCAGAAGAAGAGAAAGCAGATAATATTGCCCTGGGGAAGATTTTTCTTTCAGTTCCCAGCAGTACTGTGGGTCAGGCCTGGTCAGGTAATTTACTAATTGGAGTGCACGTACAAGACTCATGGTTGTTGCAGGTCCATAGCCTTTCTAGCTGCAGTCGTAGAAGAATTAACTACTTTACATTAGTAAGCCAGTGGATGAAGAGTCAAGTTTACCACTAATGTAAATAATGTTACTGAGCCTCCATCACAAATGCAGCCTGATGCATACAAAGCAAGGAGCCTGGCACTATTAAAATAAGATTTCACGGGGGTCTGATGCTCATTATCAATTACAAACTCCACTGGCATTTTCTGCAGAGAAATAATTTTTAAATTCACTCCTCTATATGGATTCTCTAGTGTCTAATAATAAGTACTTTCCTTTAATTGCATGCAATTAAGCCTCTTCTGCATGCCTGTTCTCACAAAACTTGCGGATATGTCATTATCTTTGAAACATCTGTCCTTCTGTCAAACGTGACCAAAACTGATGGATTAAAAAACAGTGGTGGGAGGTGAAACATATCTAAAATTGAAATTCCCATGGAAGAACGAGAATGAAAGGGAATATGAAGATGACAACCTTGAGAGTAAGAGGGTAAGAAAGGAAGAGGAATGAAAACATCCTATGATTAGTTTATTGGCAAGAAACAAACGGAATTTGAAATTCTGTGTTCGCACTGTTAACTAATCTGCCACTTCAAACCTTCCACCCTTTTTAAACCTCACTGTTCTCATCTACAAGCAGGTGAAGCAACACAGCACTGGAATACAATTATTATAGACCTTCAAAAGCTACTTGGATCTAGTTAAGCTGCACTAAAAAGTCTAGACAGACCATTTCAGGGACTGTTACTGAGTGCTGGAGAGTTAAAGATTAATTTAGCACTCTTAGCAGACACAAATTAGCCCTATTTATCTTCATTTGAGGTTACAGTTGTTAGTGTCCAGTCTTGCACAGAAAACAAAGGCCCAAAATCAGGAAAATGTGACTGAAAAGGCAAAGTCATAAGGCAGATACTTCTGTGCAACTCCATTTACAGTAGAAGGTGGGAAGGCAGGAAAAACAAAAACTTAACTCAGTGTACAATGTTCCTCTTCAGGCTTTTTCACTGTCTTACTTTCATCTTCAGCATCGTGGCTTATCTAAGAAAACTATTTGTCAGCTAGCTGAATTCTCAAGTCACTGAAAATTAATTCCATGCTCGTAGTTTCTTCGGTATATTCTCAACCCTTTGAAATACACAAGGAATTAATCCATTCAAAGAGGTCTGTTGTTCAAAGCTACCCCTTCTCTCATTTTTTTGAGGAAGGATTCAATCAAATATAAGAGCCTGGGTTTTACAACATGCATTTTGTACCTGGCCATGACCTGTTAATCTTCAAAGTCTATTGATCCATGAATGTTTCTGGAGTAAAATCATTGATTTTTTGGAAAGTCAGAAAGAAGAAGCTAAAATGAGGATGTCTGGGGTGTGTGTGGGTGTGTGTGTGTGTATCTCTGTAAATAAAAAGTGAAATTTCAAATTACTGTAATTAAATAAAGATTTTCAGCTATTAAAATGCAGTATGTATTGTGACAATTTGATGAGGATTCCTGGTTTGGGGTTTGGAGCTTTTTCATTTGTGTTTGGCTTTTTTTTTTGGTTTGTTTTTTTTTGTTGTTGTTGGGTTTTTTTGTTGTTGTCGTGTTTTTTTTTTTAACAATATAGTGGTATAAAGGGCCAAATTCTATCCGCAGTTATGCAATGTGTAGATTCTGACAGTAGCTTCATAAGTGCACATGAAAGCATATTTAGGCCCTAGAGTCAACCATAAAAATTTAAATGATATTCCATATATAGAGCTGGAAGTGTATCTCCACTTCATTCAATCTGAAAGATTTCCCAATTGGTGGCAGACATAAATTACTTGAAGATGAAGAATATTACATAGTGCTTGAATAAAAAGAATTTGAAAAGGTCTCAGTTTATAACAATAATTACATTAGATCTGAAACAGATTAACAGCAGTGGGCCACCTATTCTCAACATACATTTTTGACTATTTTTTTTTTCTGCTTATAATGAATTATGAGTATGGCCTTCTCCAATTGCTGCATTAAGCCTGTAAAGAATGCAACAGTCATAAGAAAGGAATGA